>NC_134540.1:22097500-22397500 GCF_050624435.1 Tenrec ecaudatus | reverse complement strand
ACACCTACTGTGCTGGAGAAAGATGCGGTCATCTGCTTCCAGAAAGCGTGACAAGCATGGAAGCCCCACACAGCAGTTCTACTGTGTCTTACAGTGTCTCCGTGAGGCAAAATTGACAATGCCTATTCTTATACTGCTGGATAGACGTTGGTGGTAGGTGGAGAGCTTCATGGTTTCCAAAGTCTTTGCTGCTGGCTCCCACATCTCTCCTAGGCCTGGGTGGGGATGGGGGGTGTTCATATGCTACTAGACCCATGCTACCTTAGGGACACAAGAAAGATATGCAACCCCTTCATGAGGCACACACAGACCTCACTTACCCTATGTGATCTTGCTCCGAGGACCAGCAAGCCCATGATTGTCTCTCATTGTTTGGCTCAGCTTGGGGTGTTACAGCTTACTCTTACAGGCCTAGCAGGTACTGAGAACAGGGATCTTAAGCCCAAAGGATTTACTCTGCTCCAAACTCTTCACCATTGCTGGGAAGTCCCCAGAGCCTTGACAGGATGGGCTCTTCTATAAGCAAGCTGTCAATGTCAAGATTTGGCTCTCCTGTCAGGACAATGAACTGACCAATACCCCCAGTGGACTGCAAGTCACTTCATTTGCATAGTAAACTGACTAATCCCTACCTCCTTCTGTCCCAGTCAAGCATTTTGAGAGTGTTAGAAGACCCTGGCTAGAAAAGCCATATGAAAGCAATGTATTGCACTGTAGCTGTGATGTGAAAGGTTAGTGGTTTGAATTTCCTTGGTGGTGCCTTGGTACAAAGACTCAGAAGTTAAGCAGTTTAGTACTGGATGAAAGGCTAATGGTTTGAACATATTGCAGAAAAACAGGGGAATCGGTTCTGAAATCTGCTTCTGAAAGGTTAAACTAAAATGGATCCATTGCTAGTGGATATTTCTATACACATTTGTGTATACTGCAACTATGAGGGAGCTTTAAAAGTTCAGAGCACTTGAAAAACTGGATCTCCACTGGCAAAAGAATGAAATAGGACCCATGTATGAAATCAAATTGAAAGTGGATCAAGCCTAAATAGTAACCACCCCATTATAAAGACCATCAGTTAAAAAACATAGGGCATGACTTAAGGACCCCAAACACACTATTGAACATACTGAAAAATATCCACGCAATAAAGAACTAAGACCTACTAAAAATATGACATTTGTGCATGTCAAAAGACTTCAGAAAAAGAAAAAAAGGCTTCATCAAAAAAAGTCAGTAGACTTTGGACCTCTACTCAAGTCCTTTCTAAACACAAGAACATGTTCTAATAACCTGGCACTTTGTGATACTCGCCTTCCTGACATGATCACTGAAGACAAAATGGATGCATAAGCAAATGTGAAGAAAGTAGATGGTGCCTGGCTATCGAAAGATATAGCATCTGGGGTCTTAAAGGCTTGAAGTTAAACAAGCAGCCATCTAGATGGGAAGCAAATAAGCCCACAAGGAAGAAGCACGCCAACCTGTGTGATCATGAGGTATCAACAGGATCAGGTATCAAAAGATTCAAAACAAACAATTATATTGATGTGAATAAGAGGGGTTGTAGTAGAGACCTTAAGCCCATATGTAGACAACTGAACACCCCCCCCCCACCTCCCCAGAAAGGTTACAAGGAAGGGACGATCCAACCAGGGTGCAGTGTAGCACCAATGAAACACACATTATTCCTCTAGTTCCTGAATGCTTCCTCCCCCCACTCCCATGACCCAGTTCTACCTTAAAAATCTGGCTAGACCAGAGTACACACATGGATACAGATAAGAGCTCTTGACACATGGAATTCAGGACAGATAAAACCCTCAGGAACAATATTAGTAATTATATCATGAGGGTATGGAAATACTAGGGGTGTGGGAAGGAAGGGGGAGAAAGGGGGAACCCATCACAGTTGGATATATAGCCTACCCCCAGCGGGACGAATAACAGAAATGTGGGTGAAGGGACACAGCAGACTATGTAAGACATGAAATAGCAACAGCAATATATAATTGATCAAGGATTCTTGAGGACAAGAGGGTGGGGGAATGAAAAAAAAAGAGGAGCTTATACCAAAGGCTCAAGTAGAAAGAAAATGTTGTGGAAATGTTGATAGCAACACATGTACAAGTGTGCTTAATACAATCTAATGATTTAATAATGGATTGCCATAAGATTTGTAAAAGCCCCCAATCAAATGATATTTTTAAAAAGGGTCAATAATATCACACATATTTGGGGCAAAATCTTCAGTAATAATATATCAGTTAAATACATAATCTCCAAAACCCACAGGAAACCACATCTTAACAAGAAAAATATAAATCACCCTATTTTTTAAGTTGGCACAAGACATGAATAGGCAATTTATGAAAGATGACATTCAGGCAGTCAAGAACCATATGAAGAAATGTTCACAATCATTAACAATAGGCGAATTACAAATTAAGACACAGATCATTTTAGCAAAATTCAATAAAGCAAGAAATGATAGATGCTGGAGAAGATACGGAGAGATGGAAATACTTTTACATGCCTGGTGGGACTGGAGAATCGTGCAGCCACTATGGAAATCAGCATAGCAGTTCTTTGTGCTGACGTGCGAATCCAAGTACCTTACGATCCAGCAACCCCTCTACTTGGAACTGCCCTAAAGAAATAAAGAATACAACACAAGCAGGCATATGCACACCTATGTGAATCACAGCGACTTCCATGATAGCAAAATAAAGAAAATATCCCAAACCCCTATTATAGAGGAATGGCTAAACAAACTCTGGTACATCCATACAATAGGATTTTATGCATCAATAAAAAAGCAATGACAAGTCTCATATATCCTAAAGACAGGGACAAAACTAGAGAACATTATGATTGACAAGCTTAGTCAACCTTACAAGATAAATATTTAATACCACCAGTATTATAGAAATATGGTTTATACACCCAAAGACAAGACTTTGATGACTATGTGGAGGCTGGGCATGGGACTAGGACTGGGCAGGATATTGAAGAAGGAGGGAAAAATAATGGGGAGGGGAAGAAAGTAAAAGAACCATATCCATGGAGGATTTAACAGGATATTGTTACTGATTTCATCTCTTGAGATGGGCTGTGTAAATATGTACAATATGTTTCTTTGAAAACCAAAGCAAGCAAACAAAAATCCCTCTAGATTCCTTCTCCCTCAAACCTAAATAATAAGACTGAGTGGCTGAAAAAATAAAAAGTAAAAGTAAAACTGAAATCAACTTGGAATCTTTAGTGACAAATAACTTTATTTCAACTTTGCTTATAACAAACAAACAAACAAAAAGGTTCACGGAATTAAAAGATAATGGAATGTTTCCATGATCTTTTTGAAGTTCCTAGATAAATCCACTTGGATAATAGAACACACTGGGAAAACACCGTAGCCAGAATCAAAGACTTCATGGGACTGAATCACTGAGTTTAAGAGCTAAGGACCATAATCTTGGGGACACCTAGGTCAACTGGCAAAATGTTGCCCATAAAGATGTTAATGTTCTACATCAGTGCTTCCTGATGAGCATTAGAACAATCCAGTGGGGGGGGGTAGGAATGTGGGGGGTGTTAAAAGCAGATACCCACACTTTATCCTGGATTATGGGTTGTAGCACAAAAGTTTTCATTGTCAGGGGCTCCCTGAGTGAATTGTTTGAAGGGAGCGGCAAGAAAAATAAGTTTAAGAACCTTTGTTTTACACCCTACTTTGGTGCGCAGGAGCCTAAACATCCCTTGGGGTCTAAAAAGCAGTCATCTTGCTTGTAAAATCCAACAAATGGTTTCTTCTTGTCTGGAGTGAGACAGAATGATGACAACCAGAGACTGAAGGGAACAGTAGTCCCAATGAGTAATGGACCATGTGAGCGGTAGCCTCTACTAACCTGGGACCAGAAGAGCTAGAGGATGCACCCCCCAAAAAGTAGAACAAAATTCAAATCCACACACACACAAGACAAGGCTTATTAGCTTAATAGAGACGGAGGAACCCCCTGGGACTAGGGTTCTTAGACACCCTTCAAACTTATCCTGAACCCACTTCAGTCGACCACCATGAAGCTATACTTGCTGGGTGGGAGGGAAAGCCTACCACTCCTGTTCCACAGAGGGGCTCCCCTAGTGTCAAAGCTGTCTTCGGGGTCAAGGAGGGTCAATGTACACAGATCTCAAGGTTCAAAGGACAAACTCTGCTCCTGGCTCTTCTCTCTTGCTTGGAATGAGAACTCCACCCCTGCTTCTGGGATGACTCTTGTGAACCCAGCAGGATGACAATCACAATGAACCCGATGAGAATTAAATCGTACCGGAGTCATAGAATTCAGACAATATCTTTCCCCACTTTTTTACTCCTATCAGGGAAAAGTTGTTAGGTGGGAGGACCAAAGGTTTTGGATAGAGCAGATTAAATTATTCACGGCACTGCACTCAATTTAGTGCCATTTCCATATAGGATACTTTGGATAATGTAAATTCTATAGTAATATGCCATGGAGAAATAGCATGAAAATGAGATAAAATGAAAAATAATTCTCTTATATTTTTAATGACTGAGTACATAGCAATATTCAACCTTGTCAAGTTTGAGAATGGACTTCAGTTAGTGCACCATATCATGTGGTATGTAGGAACGGATAAACCATGGAAACCAGAACTTATATTAAAATTCTAGGTCTGGAAACAAGACAGAAAGCATTGCCAATTAGTAAGTGTCGAGGCTTACCATGAAGCTACAATACCAGGCCAAACCCACTGCCATCAGTGAAGTCTAACTATAGGACTGAGTAAAAGTTTTTCCAAACAATAAAGGTGGGGGAAAAGAATCATATCACCGTGAATGAGGGGAGTGCGTGATAGGGACCCAATGCCCATGTGTAGACAGCTGGACATCCCTTGTGGAGGGGTAGTGGGGAGACGAGTCTCTCAGGGTTCAGTGTAGCAACAATGAAACTCAAAACTTTCCTCTAGTTCTTGAACGCTTCCTCCCCCCAGTTATCATGATCCCAATTCTACCTTGCAGACCTGGTTAGACTAGAGGATGCACAGTGGTGCAGTTGGGATCTGGAAACACAGGGAATCTAGGATGGATGAACCCCTCAGGACCAGTGGTGAGAGTGGAGACACCGGGAGGGAAGGGGGTGTAGAAAGGGAGAACCGATCTCGGGGATCTAAGTGTAACCTCCTCTCTGGGGGGTGGGCAACAGGAAAGTGGGTGAGGGGAGACACTGGGCAGTGTAAGATAAGATAAAATAATAATTTATAAATTAGTAAGGGTTCATGAGGGAGGGGGCAGCAGGGAGGGAGGGGAAGGGAAAAAAAGGGAAATGAGCTGATCCCAGGAACCCAAGTGGAAGGCGAATTTTGAGAATGATGAGGGCAACGAATGTATAAGGGTGCTTTACTCAATTGATGTATGTATGGGTTGTGATAAGAGTTGTATGAGCCCCAATAAAATGATGTATTAAAAAATAGCAACTATTAATGTGAATATTATCAAAATTGGTTATTAAAACTCTTAAAAAATTTTTTTCCAAGGATATAATCTTTACTAAATCCATCTGCCATATCTTACCTTTCACATGGAGAAGCTGCTGGATTTAAACCATTGGCTTTTAGGTTAGCAGCCAAATGGATAAGTGCAAGGTCACCAGGGCTCTTTCCCGAAAGATGGTAGCTTTGCTTGGGGGCTCATGACCTTGGATTTGGGTGACACCAAGGTCAAATGGCATCATATTATCCACAGAAACAATGTGCTACATTCTACTTTGCTGAACAGCAACTGGGGTCTTAACAAGTGCATGAGAGATCGTCTCAGGTGCAACTATTGGTATGTCCCTGTCTGGAGAGAAGACAAGGGACAACAATGAAAGTTACACAGAACCAGTTAGTCCAATGGACTAATCTACAACTTAAACAGCAGACTCTGAGACCAGAACTAGATGGTACAACTACCAGTTCTGAAAGGAATCACATCAGACGCTCTTGGATAGAATGAACAAAAAATGTGGGCCCCAAAATCAAACTCATAAAAAAAGGAAGATGAAGCCTACTGACCAGCGCAACACTGGTGGAACTCCTTCATCAACAGGCAGTTGTGCCAGCAGAACAAGGAGACTCTATGGTTTAACATCAGGAAAGGCGTGTGTCACCTTCTCATCATATGAACTCAATCTCATCAGAGACGTGGGGTTATACGAAGAAGAACATGTCATCAGGAACGGGGGCAGGCTTACTAACAATCAGAAATGCAGATGGCACGACCTTGTTTGCTGAAAGTGAGGAGGACTTGAAGCACTGGCTGATGAATATTAAGGATCATTCGGTATGAATTACAACTCAATGTAAAGAAAACAAAACTTGCAACCATTGGTAACATGATGAATGTAGACCTGATTGAAGTTGTCAAGGATTGCTTGGATCCACATCAATACTCATGGACGCAGCAGGCAAGAGAACAAGCAACACACTCCATTGGGTAAATTTGCTGCACAAGATCTCCCTAAAGTGCTTAAAAGCAAGCATGTTACTTTGAAGATAAGGTGTGTCTTACCCAAGCCATAGTATTTTCATTCAACTCATCTGCATGTGAAAGTTGGACACTAAATAAGGACAACTAAAGAGAAATGGATTGACACAGTGGCTCACCTACGTGGGTCTCAAACATCAGAACAATTTTGAGGATGACAGAGGATAGCACAGTGTTTCTTCAAACTAGTGACCTTGCAGTTAGCAGCCCAATGCATAACCCGCTATGCCATCTGGGCTCCATAAAAAAAATGTAGTCTTAGAAATTCTAAGGAACCGTTGTGCTGTGCACACACACAGTGGTGGTGGTGGGGGTGAGGGGATGAATTGTATTGTACTCGACAGCAGTAACTTCAGCAAGGTTTGATGTCCCCTCCCTACCCCTCAAAGTCAGGTACATTCCAATTAGACCAACTTTCTAGACCATCATGGACATCAAAGAGCATTGTGGTCCCACTCATCTCTCTTTGAAGACACAAGATTCTCCTGGAGCTCAAATAATGACAGGGCTGAATCCAGCCCTGCTGAGCAATTGCAGAGCAAATTTCCTGCTGATACTGAATCTTAATGCTCAGCTCCTGAACCCGCTCCCTGAGACTGAGCTGTAATAGTCCAGGAGAACCACCGTCATACAGAGTTCAGACGTAAAGCTGCACTCATAACCGCACAGACATCTTCGCTTGTAAGAAACAGTCGCTTTCCCTTGTTCTGTGGCACCAGTCTACTTCCGTGGAACCAAGTCTGACCTCATTGACTCTGGAATGTTCCTAAGCTTAATGCAATCCTCTTTTGTGTGTAATATATATGTGTCTAACATCTCAAAAATTACCACACTCTATGTCCTAGCTCAAACACACACACACACACACACACACACACACACACACACACTCGGCAACCACTTTCAGTAAAATTAAATGGGGGGAGCTAGCAGGAAATTGATAAAAAGGCATGCAATAGAGACTTTTGATATTTTTTTTGAGAGAAAGAGGCCAAGCAAATGGCTTTAAAATCCTGCCTCAATGAGTGTACAGCATTTATTAGTAGTTGACATTGCTCCTGGCATACCAAGGGAAAGTTCTGAAGAGGAAGGATCTTTTTTCTCATTCCCCAAATGTAAATTATATGTGCTCTTGAAGTATGCCCTTTATTTAATTTTAATGCCTTTTAAATTTTAATATGGATTACTTTATATGAACCACCCTCTTTGTTTTCAATGCCATTAGCACATAAAAATTGAGAAACGAAGTGTATTTTCTGGCGATTCAAAGTATTTTATGAGGTATATTGCACATAATACTGTGTCTCAGAGAAGAGCTCAATCTTTGTTGACGCATCTCCTTGTAATAAGTTAGCTATGACCTACCATGAGTAAGTTATAGCTTCCTCTTTTTCCAGTTTTAAATGACTCTTCTATTGCTATCCACATTAAAAATGTATATCTTTGGTTCTCAATAAAATCCAGACACAGTTTTTATTAGGGCATGTTGGCATCTCTCACAAAGACATGCAACCAAAGGAATTGTTCTAAAGCCAAATCATTTTCATATCCTAAGAAACATTCTTGTTGCTAGGTGCTGGTGAGTCGAGTCTGACTTACAATGACAGATGTGACAGCGTAGTTTCCCGTGAACCTTCTTGGCTGCAGACTTTATGGAAGCAGATCACTAGGTCTTTTTCATGTGGAGCCAATCAATGCATATAAGTCAACAGCCGTTTGGTTATTGACTGGTGCTTAACCATCTGTATCCCTAAAGACTCCTTATGAAGACACTCTGCAGGGTCTGAATGCTGTTCGATTGGAGTAAATACAATGAGTTGGAAGGTCTGTATTGAACACATGAATGATTTAAATTAGTAGACTAGATGTAGTAGAACATATAAACATCATATTAATCCACAAAATACACAAAAGGAGACTCAACATATACCTTGATAAAGTTATGACTTTGAAAAGGAAAAAAATTATGCAAATAACTAGTAATATGAATTAGAATGTGAATAATGCCAGAAGTGTGATTTCCAAATTTGAAATGGGACGTTAAGAAGGGCAAATCGGGGGCAAAAGGGGAGACATTACGAAGAAGGATGAACCGTGATGCAAGCAACACATAGTCGCCTCATTGGATGAGAGTAGAAGGCTTGAAAGTGGAGAAGCACAAGGATTAGGTTGACACCAGATAGTCAAAGGCCGTTTATGCTGGGGAGAAGCCCAGGTGCACTGCAAAACCTTAACCGGCTGCATCTGAGTGGAGTAAGGTGGGTGAAGAGACAGGATTGATTATGTTTGATAGTTTTCTACACCCATGTGAGGCCACCAATATGAATTTGGGAAGATATGCTAATAATCAGCTTACAAGACCTGGCTCAAAGCAGCTCTAGCAGAATGGCGATGAGAAGTGATGAAATTGCGCAGCCAGAGCACAGAAAAGGAAAAAATCCAAATAGTCCAGGACGAAACTTATGGGTTGTCGATATTCAACCACAATTATTGCAATATGGACCCAGACAGGAGGAGAGGATGCAGAGGATCCACAATGAGCAGACGCCACAAAGTCAATAGAGAAGAAAGATGGAAAAGACTGACGGAGCAAGGAGCAAGCCAGCCAGCACACAAACAAAGATGGCCACGCTTGTCAAGCAAATGATACTGGAGGGCTTTAGGACAGCGGGTTTTATTTAAAAAAGCAAACGTTTTATTAGGGACTCATACAACCCTTATCGCAACCCATAAATATATCAATTGTGTAAAGCACATCTGTACATTCTTTGCCCTAATCATTTTCAAAGCATTTGCTCTTCACTTAAGCCCTTGGCATCAGCTCCTCTTTTTTCCCCTCTCTCCCCACTCCCCCTTCCCTCATGAGCCCTTGATAATGTATAAATTATTATTTTGTCATATCTTGCCCTATCCGGCGTCTCCCTTCACCCCCTTTTCTGTTGTCCACCCCCCAGGGAGGAAGTCACATGTAGATCCTTGTAATTGGTTCCCTCTTTCCAACCCACTTTCCCTCTACCCTCCCAGTATCACCACTTACACCCCCAGTCCTGAAGGTATCATCCGCCCTGGATTCCCTGTACCTCCAGTTCCTATCTGCACCAGTGTACATCCTTTGCTCTATCCAGATTTGCAAGGTAGAATTCAGATCATAATAGTGTGTGTGTGTGGTGGGGTGGGTGGGGAGGAAGCATTTAAGAACTAGAGGAAAGCTGTATTCTTCATCAGTGCTACATCACACCCTGACTGACTCATCTTCTTCCCTAGACCCCTGGGATCTCCAGTGGCCAACAAATGGGCTTTGGGTCTCTACTCTGCACTTCCCCCTTCATTCACTGTGTTTGTAAGATTTTTTTTTCCTGATGATGCCTTATATCTGATCCCTTCGACACCTTGTGATCGCACAGGCTGGTGTGCTTCTTCCATGTGGGCTTTGTTGCTTCTGATCTAGATGGCCGTTTGCTTACCTTCAAGCCTTTCAGACCCTAGACGCTATACCTTTCGAGAGCCAGGCGCCATCAGCTTCCTTCATCACATTTGCTTATGCACCCACTTGTCCTCAGCGATCGTATCCTGGAAGTGTGCACCCAATGGTATGATTTTTTGTTCTTTGATGCCTGATAACTGATCACTTTGTAACCTTGTGATCACACCGGCTGTTGTGTTCTTCCATGTGGGCTTTGTAGCTTCTGAGCTAGATGGCCGCTTGTTTATCTTCAAGCTTTTAAGACCCCAGACACTATATTGTCTGATAGCCAGGCACCATCAACTTTCTTCACCACATTTGCTTATTCACTCGCTTTGTCTCCAGTGGTTGTGTCATGAGGGTGAGCATCATAGAATGCCAATTTAATAGAACAAAGTATTGTTGCATTGAGGGAGTACTTGAGTGGAGGCCCAAAGGACAGCAGTTTTGGTTTAAGTAATACAAGTATAAATAGGAGAGTCCTGTTAACACAATAGTTAATGTCTTCGCTGCCAACCCAAAGGTTGGCAGTTGGAGCCTTCCCTGTGGCTCTCTGGGAGAAAGACCTGTGGGAGAAAGCTCTTAAAAGATAATGTCCCTACCAGCCCACATGGAAAAGCACACCAGCCTGTGTGATCACAAGGTGTCCACGGGATCAGATAACAGGCATTAGAAGACCCCAAACAAAACAAAGCAAAATATTGTTAAGAATGTGAAGGGTCGGAGCAGAGACCCAAATCCCAACAGTAGACAATAGGGCATCCCCTCACAGAAGGGTCACAAGGAAGGATGAGTCAAATAGGGCACAGGATAGCACCGCAATGAAACACACAATATTCCTTTGGTTTTTTGAGGCTTCTTCACCCCCCACTCTCATGACCCCAGACCTAACTTTCAGTTCTGGCTAGACCTGAGCATGTACACCTGTACAGATAAGAGCTCACAACCCGTGGAATCCAGTTCAGATAAACACCTTAGGAACAGAAATAGGAATAGAGATACCAGGAAGGTGGTGGGAAGGAGGGGAGTAAGGGGGATCCAATAGCAATGATTGATGCATAATATCGCCCCCCCACACACACACACAGGGAGATGAAAAATAGAAATGTGGGAAGGGAGAGAAGTAGTTGGTATAATATATGAAAATGATGACAATTTATAATCTATCAAAGGGTCACAGGATTTGAGGGAAGGGAAAGGAGGGGGAAAAAGAGGAGCTGATACCAAGGGCTCAAATAGGAAGTAAATGTTTAGAAAATGATGATGGTAACATGTACAAATATGCTTGATACAATGGATATATGGATTGTTATAAGAGTTGTAAGAGCCCCCAATAAAATGATCATCAAAGTAAAAGGAGGAAAAAAAAGACAATATCCCTGAAAACCAGAGAGGGAGATTCTATTATGTCGCATGGAGTTGCTGAGTCAGAATTGATTTGATGGCACTCAACAATCAAAACCAAACCCATTGCCATTGAGATAATTTCTACTCAGCTCTTTGGGTTTCTGAGCCTAATTGTTTTATGGGAGCAGACAGCCTGGTCTTTCTTCCGTGCAGCAATGGACGGGTTGGAACTGCTGCGCTCATGATTAGTGACCCAACACTCAATCCTACTACATCACCAGGACACCTCGCTCCTAACAGCAGAGAAGCCCCAACCCCCAAACACAACCCGACCTACTAATCTTTCAGTTTGCATTGACGTGCAATCACCATTGAGTCCTATTTATATGACTTTACTACCTAAAGCTACAACTGTATAGGGAATTAATATAAACACCTTGAATTCATCTAAAAAATTAACTTGCCAATTCCAGGCAAAGATATTGGCAAACTCACCAAGACTCTGATGATTTTACTCTCTCATTCTCCCCTAGTTCCCGAATCTATGCAAAGAAAACCTCAAGACATCAATGAGCAGTTTGCCATGATACATAAGGTAATTTATTTTGTTTAATTTCATGTTGACTACCATCTTCAAAATGATTAAATCCAGAACATCCACTGAACTCACAGGACTCTTTGACTCAGCCCACATTCAATCAACTCACTTCTCCCTCTGCCCCCACCCCCTTGAGCCTTTTACTGATGCTCATCTTTCTAAAAGCCAAGGGCATGGGGATTTCAACCATCAAGGGTTCTTTGGGTGCTTTGGGCCACAGACATGTTCAGATAAATCCAGACTCTTTTCAGGTTCTTCAGCTAGCATGACACAAGGTTTATTTTATAAACTAAGACACTTAGAAGGGTGAAAGGTGATGTATTAGTAATTTCATTGAAACGTTATGGTTTGGTTACCTATGGTACAGATATTTAGCATGGTCAGCTGCCAATCAAACAGCTGGCAATTCAAGCTGGTCAAGTGGTGCTTTACTTCCCCAAACTCAGTCATTCAGATTAGAGAATGGTTCTACTCTGACACACGTGCGGCCACCAGTGAGTGAGCATCGACTTAACAATCATTGTTGTTGTTAGATGCCATTGAGTAGGTTCTGACCCATAGCGACCACATGCACAACAGAATGAAACACCGCCTGGTCCATGTCATCCTCACAATCATTCCCACTCCCAAGTTCATTGTTTTAGCCACTGTGTCAATCCATTTCATTGAAAGCCTTCCTCATTTTTACTGCTCCTCCACTTTACCAAGCATGGTGTCCTTCTCTAGGGACTGGTCTCTCCTGACAACATATCCAAGATATGTAAGATGTCGTCTTTCCATCTTTGTCTCTAAGCAGCACATCCTTGTCTCTAAGAACACTCAGTGGTATATGGTTATTCCTACCTCTCCCCCTTACTAACAACCTGCAATATGCAGGTGACACAGCCTTGCTTGCTGAAAGTGAAGAGCACATGACATACTTGCTGATGAAATAAAACACTTCAGTTTTCAATATGAACTACAATGCAATGTCAAGAAAACTCATATCCTCCATAACTAGATCAATGGACAACATCATGGTAAATGGAAATAAGGGTGAAGTTAGGAAGGATCAATCCACAATGAATCAATCCACTATCAGTGTACATGAAAGCAACAGTTAAAACACCAAGTTGTATATTACATTTAGAAAATCTACTATACAGAGATCTTTAAAGCAAAGATGTCATCTTGAGGATCAGGGTGTTCCTGGCCCATGCCATAGTATTTTTTGGTAGCCTTATATGCATGTGAAAGTTGGATAACAAATAAGGAAGACCAGGGAAGTACTGATCCATTTGAATTATAGTGCTGGTGAAGAAAACGGACAATACCATAGACTGCATGGAAGACGAAACAGATTTAACTTTGGAAGAACAGCCAGGATGCCCCTTGGAAGTGATGATGGTGAAATTTCATCTCATGAACGCTGGACAGGCTTTTATGATAGCCAGTCCCTGGAAAAGGACATCCTGCTTGGTAAAGTAGAAGGTCAACAAAGAAGAGGAAGACCATCAAAGAGGTAGAGTGAATGACCCAGTGGCAGCAACAATGGGCTCAAATATAATGACAATTATGAGGGTGATGTAGGACCGAGCAGTGAATTAGTCTCTTGTACATAAGGTTGCCATGAGTCAGAGCCAACGCAATGGCATTTAACAACAACAACCTCTATCCCTTAAGAAAGCTTATCAGGTAAATTGATGATTGCCAAGTTAAGTTAGATTGTAGATAAATCGCACATATTTTTTTCGTATGTAGCCCATGCACTATTTGGATCTGCTAAATCTGGCATACTAGTTTAGACTAGCATGAACCCTTTACTCAGATGCTCAAGGAACGTATCACCCAGCTGTGTAGCATTAAAACTGTCCTGCCTCACAATCTGTTGCATAATTTGCAGGGCTCTGTGAAAAATGGAAATGTAGGGATGTGGTTTAAAACTATTATGAGCTTTGAGGTGACGACAGCAGAGTCTTAAGTCAGCATGGAGTGCTTCCAAAACACGGGGCACTACATGCTGGTGTAGCCCACCTTCCTGTGCAGGTGGCCCTCTTCCTGCCATGTGAGTATGATGGGTGAGACTACTCCTCTTCTCTGTGTAAAAGAGAGCGAAACTAACATTCAAAATTGAGACGTATATGCCCTAGCCTGGTGAGTGCTTCCGTTGGAGCAAACCCTGATGATAAGCTCCAGGAGGGCAGGGATGATAGCTGACTTGCTCACCAAGTGCTTTGTACAGCGCCACCTGACACAGGGAAATGAGACCACATTGAATGACTGAGATTACTCATTTGTAAACTCACACATTACAAGGAGACAGACGCTAACACAGGATAACGAATCCAGGAGAGACGATGTGTGCTGTTGACTGAATTTTCCTCCCATTTGTGTAAAACTCATTTCTTTCTAACCGGCTCCTCCTCGCTCTCTCAATGGCTGTCATTGTCTCAGCGTCCTGCTCTCTATTGCACGGCTGCCCATCAACTTTGTGGCACAGGCTCAAGAATACAAACGGAGGACCATATGCCTTATGTCTACATGTTTACAAGTTACAAATCAAGTGAAATTAGCTACCACACTGCTAAATTAAATATGGGCTGTCTTGCAACCTGTCAAAACTACATTCATGGTGCTCTAGAATGCTTGTTTGAATCCACAGCGCTCAGACTGTTAAGAGATGTGGTGTGAGGAGAGCTATTTACTCTCTCCACCAGCCTCTGGCTCTTATTCGTACCATGAGGAGCCTTATGGACATGTACGTGTACATATGGACATATGATACTCCAGCTCACCATGTGCATATGATCCTTATGTACATATGAGTGGATATTCCAACTCACTTTTCCACGACTCTTCCACGTGTCCCATAAACTATCACCTCTTGGTCGCCGTTGGTCCTACTGTGTATACTAGAGAATGCACGCATTCCTTCCTCAGGAGAGCAGACTAGATAAGGGACCATTGATGTGGCCTTGGGGCCATGCTGGCTTTGGGACCACGGGAAAGAGAACTGTGGGATATCTAGGAAGTGTGTCTTCAGACACCAATCCAAAAGCCTTTTCTGATACCAGTTGCAAAGATAATTCTCCTTTTTCTGACCCTCAGTCATCAAATTAGGTCAGGCTTACACATGAATTGGTATAGTTCTCCAAACTGCCTAGTCTTCTCTGGACTTCAGGTACCAGCCACAAGTTTGGGGTATCCCAGGAACCTTACTTCTGACCTGGATAGCTCTCAGTCTGCGTGTTGCCAATCCCCTCTTAGGATTGGAGTCACCACTCTGGGGGTCCCCAGGACGCCCTTACTTCTTACCAGCTGGCTACAAGTGCATGAATTCTCCCTAACCCCTCTGCCTTCATGATTCCCAGTGACCCCCGGGCCTCACAAAGGCTAATTATATTATGGATTTATTATAGAAAAATGGATATAAAAGAAGGGATACATAAGCAAGGTTCAGGAGGGTTTCCAATTGTAAAGTTATTGTGTCCTTAAGGATATGTTACTTGCCAAGAAGCTCACCTAAGCTTCTCCACTTGGATACACAAGTGGCCCGACAAAGGCAGGATGTTCTACATCCACATGTAACTTTGCATCCCCTCCAGTCCGTTCTCTCCCAATCCACTGGTTCAGTGAGTTCCTTCTCTCAGCAAATGCCTTGTCATCTAATTGTTCCATAAATTAACCTGGACACCAATTCCAATTCACAATTTATCACCCAATTTTGTTCATAGCCCCTCTCGTCTCTATTTGGTCAATCCTACTTTTTCAGAGCTTTTCTCTTTATGCCTAAATTTCTGAAACTTTCTCTTCCCTAAATCTTTTTTCTTCCTTTTAAATCATTGCAATGAGTATTCTTTTACAAATGCTAGGCAGTTTTAAAAGAATGAGGAAGTTCTCCATGTATTGATATAGGAAGATCTCTAAGATACATTATTAAGTGGGAAAAGCAAGGTGCAGCCCCAAGCAGAGAGTATGTTATGTTTTAGGCAAGAAAAGAGGGAAATGAATACAGATTTACATTTATTTGTTTTTGTAAGCAACTAATAAAAATGTTACTGTATTTAAAGCTGTATTTAGAGAAAAAGGGCAGAGATGGATATCCCTAATTCATTGTATGCTTTTTATATTGTTTTAATTTTTGAAAACATAAATATATTCTCTATTCAAACATTATTAAAATGTTTTAAATTACATTTTTTCTATTGTTAACCATGTGTGTTTGATGTTAGTGGTAATCGAGTTGACTCTGACAAGGCCACTCCTTGATTTCATATTGTAAGTTAAATTAAAATGTAAAATTAAGCAACGAAGAACTAAAATATCAAGATTATAAAACTAAAAAAGGACTTACAATTTAATCATGCCTCACTAAAATATTTATCGAGCTCACGTTTCTTTCTTTTTTTTGTACCAAGTGAGGCCACTCAAAAGGCAATTGAAATCCTTTCAGAGTGCAGATTTAATCATTTCTGCAGCTGCATGCTCTACTAATCCATCCCATAGCATGATCATATTGACTGACATGGTCATTCAAATCACAATCCCAGTCTCTCTTGTCCATGTTTCTGTACATGTTTGTGATCCCATCTTACCTCAGTGAGTTCATCTGTTCATCCCAGTCTTTGACTTGACTCAAATATCCTGCTTGCCTCTCAGTTTGAATCAAGAGCTGAACTTTTCTTTACTTTAGCACTGCATGCTTCCCTTATGGACTATGGTGATCGACTTAGATGGTTCCTAAACTAAGCCGTTCCCTCATTGAAGAAGACAACTCTCTTGCGTTCATCTTTGTATTGGAAGGGTACCCCAAGGCTTGGTGGACAGAAGATACTTGGTAACTGAATCTCTGCAGGAAAATGAATAACGAGTGAATAAGTGTGGATGAAAGTGTGTAGCGCATTTCTCTAGGGAGTGGCCTCAGTGGACGCACAGAAAGAGAGGACATAGGTTTTCATCTAACCACTCGTTGCCCATAATTCTGGTGCAGTGTCTATGCTCTGTGGACCTAATCCATAATGTTGCCTATTTCTCAGATCTAAATCAGAATGACCCTTTGAAAATGCCTCCCAAGTGTTTTCTGTCAAGACCTGAATAGTTTATTGAATAATACATTTTCATTTCACTCTGGTTTTTGAGAAAGGGTCAAATTTTTCCTGGAGCAATATCTCTTAAAAAAGCAATATCTGTTGAAGATCACCAAAGTCCCATCTTATTATAGGGTGTAGCCCTGGTACAAGAAGACCAAAATATAAAAAAAAGGGAAATATTGGGCGTTTTATCTGTAATGATCACAGAACCTTAATTTCTAACTGAAGGGGCAGTTCACCGTCCTGAAAACTGAGATTTGAATGATTCCACATGGCACAGAACAAGTATTCATCTAACAGTAAGATTTTAAAAACTCTGATAATATTAATTGCTTTCAGAGTGAACTTCCTTTGGAAGACATGGTTTCTCCAAATAATACTATAAAGAAAAAAAACAAAAACGAATTTTCCTGAGCAAAGTGAAAGGAAAAGAGACCAAGAACTAACCTTTGGGGCCAGGTTCAAGCAATATGGATCCACCAAAAGTGGGTAGATCCTACTGAACTGTGAGCAGACTCAGACCCTCTCATCAGCTTTTTGGGCAGCACCAGGTCCTTGGAATGGGCACCCAGAGAACTCTGTGAAGATTCTTGTTGCTTAGGTCTAGAGGTGGAAGAGCCCCAGGTGCTAAACCCAGGAAGCCAAGTGGCTTCCCCTTCCAAGGTTCTGGTTTTATTGGATCATATTTTCTGGTTTAGTGTTATTCCACATGTTTGGGCTCTAGGCCCATCATTACCACAAGTTCATACAGATTTTAAAATTAAAAGGGATTCTGCTTCCTCACTACACTGTGAAATTATCTCCTTGGACCCGGCTGCTTCTTTATAGCACTTTAGGATAAAGCGTGAGACTTTCCTACCATTGCTCTGTTGAGACATGAAGCCTTGTGATTAGGTCATATTTTCAGAACAGTTTAAAACTGAGTTACAGAACATGTACTCTGGAAAAAGTACATTAGGATTTCCAGCTTATTGCTAAAGCAATCAAGAGTTCAAGAAACCGTTGTCATTGTTATGCCTGAGAGTTGTGGACCGTGACTTCTGTGCTGATGGAGATTTCACATAAGATGAAACACACCGATCTCTCTCTTCTTCTGCCTCACTCTCTCTCTTTACACACAGGCACACACACACGCGCACACACAAGTGTCTACAATAAGGACATATTTTGTTACCCAATGTAAGCCGACTAAACTGTGCTACCCTTACATTTTCCAGTGAGAGAACCCTCAGGAACACGACATCAATAGAGCCTGTAAGCTTCCAGCCTTCCTACAGATTAAAAGCAATTCTAGTAGCTACGTTAGAACACATGACAGGCTTCAGAAGCACATATACAATATCACATCTCTCCGATTTCTGCTGGGGCGACTGTTAGCTTCTGTCAATACATCTTTTTTTTTTTCTTTCTGGAAGTCAAAAACATTTGAGGTAATTAGGTGTCCATTCTTGCTGGGGAGGAGGCCTGAATGGAAACATATGTGGTCCTGCAGAAGAAACATGGGAAGTGATCTTCTGTAAGAGGTACAGCCTTGGGAAGTCCATGGGTCAGTTCGACTCTGTCCTGTAGTAGGGTCAACTGCAGTGGATATAGTTTGGAGTCTCTTGGGGAGATGGTTTGTTTCAATAAAGATGCTTCCCGTATGACATTGGGGCTAAGAAATCCATTCATTTTCAGGAAGATTTCAAACTGAACCTTCCCTGGGCACTGAAGTTGTGATGATTGCTGAAATAATATCTCCATGTGTGACCAGCCTGAAGTTGCCAAACCTTCCTATCTTTCTAAGGAGCAACACGACCTCAGCCCTCTCATCTCGGAGCCTTGGGCTGGCACTGGGGTCTACCTGTGGGTGTGATTTGGCTGTACAGTCTCATGCAATTCCACAAGGTTGGGCTTTTATGACTATGGATTTCAACCAGTGATTTATTAATAATGCATCCAGTAGCCCATGTTAACTCACCTGTGATACCATTTGAGGCTATTTCTTGAGTGGATCGCATAAGAAACACATTTGTTGGTACTCTCTGGCAACTTCTGTCTGGCTTGGGCTTCTTGTCCTTGGCTGTGAGATTGCTGCCACAGGCCAAGATAACATGGGTTGGAAGAGGTGTAAATCTGACAGCCAGAAGTCAGGAGAAGAAGGGAAATGAGCATTCATAATGGGTTTGTTTTGAGGGAAGACAGGAATAGTTATAATGAGCCCCCAAAGGGACATTTACTAAGAAGCCGATTTGAAACCCGGCATGTGAGGAGAGTTATAGAATTAAATATAACTTCTTTGCATTATGCAAGTGTCGATTCACGAGTCAGTTTTGAGAATTAAATGAAAAGCTTTTCATAAAACAGTTATTAGAATATAGAATCATTAGTTTTCTCTATGCATTCTACTGAATTATGTAGTTCACATGCTATGGTTCAGCTGTGTTCTCATAAATAAAGACAGAATAAACATCTGTCTGGGCACATTAAAAAGGCATTATTGATGATTTAGCCTCAAAATTTGCTGTTTTTGTTAATATTCAAAACCTTGCATTTCAAAGTTATGATTCTAGGGCAAGCTCACATTCAAGCTAAACTTGCATCTGTGAGGTTGGAGAGATTTTTAGAAGCTTCATGACTGCATCACATAATGTGAAAAATGTGCATGGAGGACTGTGGACAAGAAACAAAGCGAGAGGCCAACAGTCTCTGAACCAACTACATGCTCTTCTTTCTTGTTGTTGTGTTTTATTTTGTGCCATTGCCTTGTTGGTGTTGTTGTTGTTTTCTTTTGTTGCTTGGTTTTGCTCTGTCTTGTTTCTGTGCATGTTATTATCTCTGCAGGTCTATCTAAATAAGATACGCTGGATGAACAATCTGGAAGAGTAAACAACAGGACAGACAGGGGGACATGGGAGATGGGGAGGTGGGGGGGAAAGGTAGTGGTGTTAACAAACCCAGGTACAAGGGAACAACAAGTGATTCAAATCGGTGGTGAGGAGGGTATAGGAGGCCTGGTAGGGCGTGATCAAAGGTAATGTAACCGAGAGTAATTACTGAAACCCAAATGAAGACTGAGCATGATAGTGGGACAAGAGGAAAGTCAAAGGAAATAGAGGAAAGAGTTGGAGGCAAAAGGCATTTATAGAGGTCTAAATAAAGGCATGTACATATGTAAATATATTTATATGAGGATGGGGAAATGGATCTATGTGCATATATGCATAGGTTTAGTATTAAGGTAGCAGTTGGACATTGGACCTCCACTCAAGTACTCCCTCAATGCAAGAACACTTTGTTCTATTAAACTGGCATACTATGATGCTCACCTTCCCAACACAATTGCTGAAGACAAAGCAGGTGAGTAGGCAAATGTGATGAAGAAAGCTGATGGTGCCCAGCCATCAAAATATATGATGTCTGGGATCATAAAGGCTTGAAGGTAAGTAAGCGGCCATCTAGCTCAGAAGCAACAAAGTCCACATGGAAGCATACCAGCCTGCATGATGATGAGGTGCCGAAGGGATCCGTTATCAGGCATCAAAGAAAAAAAATCATATCATTGTGTGTTCACCTCCCTGATACGATCACTGAAGACAAATGGGTGCTTAAGCAAATGTGGTGAAGAAAGCAAAGAGGTAGCAAAGCCCACATGGAAGAAGCACACCAGCCTGTGTGATCATGAAGTGTTGAAGGGATCAGGTATCAGGCATCATCAGAACAAAAATCATATCATTGTGAATGAGGTGGGGAGTGTGGAGTGGAGACCCAAAGCCCATTTGTAGGCCACTGGACATCCCCTTGCAGAGGGGTCTCGGGGAGAAGATGATCCAGTAAAGGTGTGATGTAGCAACGATGAGACATACAACCTTCCTTTAGTTCCTAAATGCTTCCTTCCCCCACCCCACTATCATGAGCCAAATTTTATCTTATAAATCCGGCTAGACCAGAGGATGTACACTGATACAGATAGGAACTGGAAATGCAGGGAATCTAGGGCGGATGATCCCTTCAGCACCAGTGGTGAGAATGGTGATACTGGGACGGTGGAGGGAGGGTGGGGTGGAAATGGTGAACGAATTACAAGGACCTACATGTGACCTCCTCCCTGGGGGATGGACAACAGAAAAGTGGGTGAAGGGAGATGTCAGACAGGGCAAGATATGACAAAATAATAATTTACAAATCATCAAGGGTTCATGAGAGATGGGGGAGTGAGGAGAGGGGCAAAATGAGGAGCTGATGCCAGGGGCTTAAGTGGAGAGCAAATGTTTTGAGAATGATGAGAGCAATGAATGTACAGATGTGCTTTACACAATTGATGTATGCATGAATTGTGATAAGAGTTGTATGAGTCCCTAATAAAATGATTAAAGGAAAACAAAACAAACAAAGAAACAAAGGGAGAATTATAGATGTCATGGTTGTTCAGTGGCATTGAATTAGCTCCCCCTAATAATGAGCCCACATACACCAGACTGAAACCCTGCCCGGTCCTGAAGCATCTCCTCACCATTGTTGCATGCAAGCCCACGGCTGCAGCAGCTGTGCGAAGCCTCTTTTTCACTGCCCCTCTTCTTTCCCATGATGGTCTTTCCCAGCAGCTAGTTTCTCCTGATAACCTGTCCGAAGTCTGGGAGATACAGTGTCTCTAGCCTGGCTTCGAAGGAGCTAGACCTCTTCCAAGACGGATTGATTTATTCTGTCATCACTCCAGGGTGCTTGGACAGGTCTTCGCCAGCACCACAATTCCCATGCATCTATTTTTCTTCAGTTGTCCATATTCAATGTCCCGCTTTCACATGCATATGAAGCGATTGAAAATACCCTGTACATAAAAACATGCAGACATTGTTGTCAGCAAAAAGGCAAGCAAGGAAGAAATGTAAGCAAACCTCCCAGTGGTTGTTACAATGAGCCTTCCTCAACACAGGTTGTGAGCATTCACCAGGAATAGGGAGAAGGATTGAGGGTGCTCTATAAATGGGAACCGTGCAGAGAAGAGAATTGAAGTGGGAATTATGAACACCAAGCAATCCTTTGGTGGGCAGCCAACAGCCTTCTTGTTGGAAATGCCCATGCCCTTCCTAAACCATTTGGCTCACCTCCTGATGTAATTGCATCTGAATGAAAAATATTTAAATGGGCTGGAGTGATGGTATTGAAAGGATTTCAATTCCGAAGGAAGGAGTACATTGGATTACTTTAAGTGGCATAAATAGGCGTTAAGTCAAACACACAGATCAGGACCAGCAGAGCTCTCCAATACAGTACACATCTACCCTCTCTGCGGGCAGTACTATTTACGTGCGCCGAGGCAACGTGCAGCAATGGTTCGGAGTCAAGACGTAATTTGAGCAGCGCTCTAGTGGGAAGCACAGCTCTCCAGCTCAGAGGTGGAGTAGGGCCAAAACAATTGAGCATGCTGAAATAATTGGCCAGGGCCTCTAGGTGGGTTTGAAATGATATCAGTGATGTTAAAAATTCATGTAAATATATATTGAGATATACTTGGAGGCACCAATCAAAGTGGTTCCGAAGTTTTTAAGCAAAACACACCCTGCTCATCTCACCCCGCCGCCACACACAAATCAGTAATTTTGCATTATACACTTAAGCAGAAGAGAGCTTCGTTCTAAATGTAGAGATGCCCGTTTTCCTGTCTACGGCTCACATCACTGGCTGTATGAGAGCAAAGCCTACTGAGTTGAGGGCTGAGGACTTTGCTCGACGTGCTTCCAGTCACAGGGAGAAGTGAAGCTCGCTGAGTTGGTGGGGCTGTGCAGTTCTCTTTGACCTGGCTTATTACCCACCGTTGCCTTTCCTTCTTGCCTCCACTTCCTCCTCACACCGAGACACTCCTAGCCAACCGAGCAAGTACTCATGGCCATCGAGTCACTGTGGACTCCTAGCAACCCCCTGTGGATTTCTGACACTGTCGCTATTTCCGGGAGTAGAAAGCCCAGTCTTTCTTCCAGGTTGCTCCTGGTGGTTTCAAAGTGCCACCAGACCACCACTAGACCACCAGGGCTTCTAGCTGCAGACCCGTTACCACGACATCAATTCTGGCCCGAGCTTTTCAAAAGGCAGTCACCAGGACTCTCTTTTGCGGGACCTCCAGCCTTGTGGGTAGGAGTGGAGGACATTCACTGTTCTCACCACCCAGGGCCTCCACCCTCCTACCTCATCTCCTGAACTTGCCGGTTTTCCTTCCTGGCCCATCTATTCCAAGGGTTGCTGACTCAACAAAAGTGTCCCAATCTTACTGTCTACCTGCCAGCCCCTCCCCACTGGAATGATATCAATGACGCTTTTCTCTCTCTTTCCATTTGTCTTACATTCGATCATCTAGCCTCCTTTGCTACTTGGGCAAGACAGTCAGCTAACGTATGCATTTTATTCAGACTTCCTGGGACGCAGTGGGAGAGTTAAGACCTGGGCATTCTACCGGGGGAAAAAACCCCAAACCTCACTGCCCTACAGTCATTTGAGAACCAGAGATGCCCTATAGGACAGAGCAGACCTGCTCCCGCGGGTTTCTGAGACTTTAAATCCCGTGGGAACAGACAGACTTATCTCTTGTTGATGGGTGGAGTGGACCAAGGGTTTGAACTGCTGACTATGCAATTAGCTCAGTGCTTACTCCGATGCACCACCAGTGCTCTTGGCCTGGAACCCAGGAACACTTAAAATAATATGACGTCCAAAAGGCCACTTGTGTTGATGACATCGTAACAGAAATCTGAAAGAAAATCTACTACATCTTCAAGTGCCATATAGCTAGCATTTATTGATCACTTTTTGTGGGCTAGACAATGAACTTACTCCTTCCATTTTCGCCGTGGCCAGATGGGATAAGTCATTGGAATTGTCAACCAAGATGCATTGCTGTGGGCAGCTATTTCCAACGAGTAGTGACCCTGCAGTGACTTCCTAGGACAGAGCAGGAATCTTTGTGTAAATAGATTATTGGATCTTTTGCGTGTGGGTTCAGACCACCGACCTCTCAGGTAGAAGCCAAGTGCTTTATCCGCTGTGTTACTAGCGCTCATATTCATTAGCAATAAGGTGGCTGAAATATTTAACTTTTTATTTCAATTTTATTAAGACATAACCCAAATACAACTCAATAGTTCAATCAAATCAAGAAGAGTTGTATAATAATGACCACTATCAATTTTAGAACATTGTCTTTTTTTCTTGTATTTCTTGCTAGTAGCTCCCCACTTGCCCACAATCTACCCCTGGTATGCTCCCAAGGAATCATTAATCCAATTACCATCTCTATAGATTCATCCATCCTAGGTTTCATATACTGAAAAACATGCAACAATATACAGTCAAACAAAGCTAACACGAATAACAAAATAAAATAATGCAAAACCCCAGTTGCAAAGAAAACAGAAAATATTAAAAACTAGACCAACTTTAAAATGGGTCACAGAGATGATCAAGTGATCAGATGTTATATTTCAGCCTAATGATATCTGTAATAGCCCACGTTCCAGTGCACTGTGTATGAGAGCGAAGCTATTCACATCCCTGGTCTGTGTTCCCAGGGGATTCACTGAGGGATTCGTGTCGCTTCTAAGACCTAAAGAAAATCTAGACTGTTGGGGTGCAGAACCACATCTTCGCCTTTACACTTCTTACCTCTAAAAACTGAAGTTCAACAAAGCAGCTGGGAAAAGAACCATTAACTAATAAGTATTTGAGGTATAATGAAAAGTATGCTATTTTGTACCATGCACTAAAATAAACTGTTGCATTTTTTTAAGCCATGGCAAAACACTAGAGACTATAGCCAGGTCACACCCAGAGGAGTCCGGGTGTTGGCAAGTAGTGGGAGTTGATGCCAAACAAGATGTCCCAGTCACAGCATATGACTTTCTGAAAGCCAGACCTAGAGCTTGGAAGATATAGGAATAAGAATGTTGCTTGGGGCAGTGGTTATCAAATTTTAACCCATGTATAAATATCATGTAAACAGTTGCTAATACACATAACTCTGGGCCCCGTTCCCAATTTCTGACTCAATAGATTTAGATAGGCTCAGCGGCATTTCTCAGGTTATGCTGATGCTACTGGCTCATACTTTGAAAACCACTGTCTTATAGTAGTATCTGCAGAGATGACAGCAGCAATTAGGAAATAAAATGAAGTAAAAAAATAGAGGAAAAGAGGAGGCAGAAGGAGAGAATGGGAGAGAAAGGGAGGGAGGGAGAGAGAGAGTACTTAAGAGGCTGTAATGACGACGACATTTCTCTTTAGATTAGAGATTATCTATCTAGTCATAGCAGCTGAGTTCTGAGGAGAGAACCAGAGGATGAAGCAGATTAACATCACTTTTCATATTATCTCAGTGTTTCTCAAAGTGGGTGATACTGCCCAAAAGGAGTTACGGCATGGGGCCTGCAAAGCAGATACCTACATTTTAGCCTGGATTACGAACTGTAGTCCATCGTTGTTTAATGGTGGGATGGGGGTAGCACCTAGTAATTTAAAAAAATCATTTTATTGGTGGCTCATACAGCTCTTATCATAGTCCATCCATCCATCCATCCATCCATCCATCCATCCATCCATCCATCCATCCATCCATTGTGTCAAGCACATTTGTACATTTGTTGCCATCATCATGTTCAAAGCATTTTCTTTCTATTTGAGCCCTTGGTATCAGCTCCTCATCACACCCCATACCTCTCCCACCCTCCCTCCCTCATGAAACCTTGATAATTTATAAATTATTATTTTTTGAAGTCTTATACTGACTAATGTCTCTCTTTACCCACTTTTCTGTTGTCCATCCCCCAGGGAGGGAGTTATATGTGAATCATTGTGATTAGTTCCCCTTTCTCTCCCCACCATACTCTTACCCTTCTGGTAGCACTACTCTCATGATTGGTCCTGAGGGGTTTATCTGCCCTGGAGTCCCTGTGTTTCCAGCTCTGATCTGTACCCATGTACTTGCTCTGGTCTAGCTGGATTTGTAAGGTAGAATTGGGATCATGATAGTGGGGTGGGAAGAAAGCATTAAAGAACTAGAGGAAAGTTGTACATTTCATCGGTGCCAAACTGCACCCTGACTGGCTCGTCTCTTCCTTGTGACTCTTCTAAAAGGGGATGTCCAATTGTCTACAGCTGGGCTGTGAGTCTCCACTCTGCATTCCCCCTCATTCACATTGATGTGCTTTTTTGTTCTGGGTCTTTGATGCCTGATACCTGGTTCTATCAATAGCTCATGATCACACAGGCTGGTGTGCTTCTTGCATGTGGACTTTGTTGCTTCTAGCTAGATGGTCACTTGTTTATCTTCAAACCTTTAAGACCCCAGACACTATATATTTTGATAGCTGGGCACTATCAGCTTTCTTCACATTTGCTATGCACCCATTTTTGTCTTCAACGATCGTGTTGGGAAGGTGAGCATCACCAAGTGCCAGGATCTTAGAACAAAGTGTTCTTGCATTGAGGCATCCCTTGAGTAGAGGCCCAATGTCCATTTGCTTAATACTTAACATATAAATATATGTACATAGATCTATTTCCCTATTGTTACATAAAAATATATGTACATGTCTGTATTTAGACCTCTATAAATTTCCTTTGCCTCCTGGTTCTTTCCTCTATTTCCTTTTACGTTCCTCTTGTTCCACTATCATGTTTGACTTTCATTTAGGTTTCAGTAATTCCTCTCGGTTACATTGCCCTTGATCAAGCCTTACCAGGCAGGCATCCTACATTCTCCTTGCCATTGATTTTAAATCACTTGTTGTTCCCTGGTCCCTGGGTTTGTTAACACCCACTTCCTTTCCCTGCCTCCCTTCTCTCATGCCCAACCCCCAACCCGGAGCTGTCGGTCCTGTTGTTTTCTCCTCCGGATTGGATTATTTATCTCGTCAATCTTATCTAGATAGACATGCAGAGACAATAATAAGCACAAAAACAAGGCAGAGCAACAAAACAACAAAACAACAACAAAAACCAATGCACCCCCCCAAAAAAAAATTAAGAAAGAAAGAGAAGCCTATAAATAGTTCCGGGTCTGTTTTTTGACCTTTAGGCATATTTTCCAGTTGAATCTGGTGGGGTGCCATGCCCTGGCCCCAAAGTCTATTTTTGGTATTCCCCACGGACTTCATTGCTTTGCTCCCCTTGATGCTCTGTTGCACACCCTTAGCGTTTCACCCCGATGTGGTGGGTCAGATTGGACACAATTCTCACACTGTGCCTCCAGTGTTGTCCCTCATAGCACTATGGATTAGTGAGGGACATCTTGTCTCAAGGTGGGGCCGACCCTTTGGTTCTCTCTTTGCATTGTCTTCTCTGAGCAGGAATATCATCTTCGGGGCTTGGTGGGCCAGGATGTGTTCCACTGTCTCTCCTTCCCTCTTTGTTTGCACCCGTGTGCTTTGCTCAGATGCGCCCCTCTCTCTGAGCTGTAGCTTCAGTGCTGTCCTCTGTAATGCATTCTTCTGGGAGGAGAAGGTGTGTCTATATAGTTGGGATTGGGGTCAACCTCACAGATCTCTCTATTGGTTCCCTGCTTCATGCAGGTATGTTGCATTCACGTCTTGGGGTACAGGGTTGAAGTCTGGTCCCTTTCTCTCTCTTCTGCAGATAAAAACAACACCCTCCCCTTGCATGTATTAGTAGTGCCCTGTTCCCACTACCCATGTCCTTTCCCGACTCCTTTTTATTTAGCTGCCATATATGTCCCGGGATTGGGTCTCACCCCTGCCATAGTACCTGGACCTCTCCTCAGGTATGTATGTATATAGTACCGCATATCCTCGAGTATAAACCAACCAGATTATCAGCCGAGACACCTAATTTTAGTACAAAACTGCACTACAAATGTGCTGAAAAACTCAGCTTATACATGAGTATATATGGTAGCTTTTCCCCTATTCCCCTTTTGCATGTTTTTAAGCTTACCTCAGTGAATTCACGTTGTACTTGTCCTTTTGTGCTTGATATACTTCACTTAGCATAATTTCCTTCAGTTCTTCCCATATGGTGATGCGCTTCATGCGTTCATCACTGCTTTATAGCGATGCATAGTGCTCCATTGTATGTATGTACCACAGTTTTTCAATCCATTCATCTGTTGATGGATATTTGGGTTTTTTCCAACTCTTTGCAATTGTGAATTGTGCCACGATGAACACTGGATCACAGATGTCTGGCTGTGGTTTATTTCTTGCCTCTTCTGGCTATATGCCTAGTAGGGGGATTGCTGGGTTGTATGGTAACTTGATTGCCATCTGTTTTAGATATTGCCAAATTGATTTCCATTATGGCTGTACATACCTACATGCCCACCAGCAGTGGATGAGAGTTCCTGGCTCCCCACAGCCCCTCCAACACTTGTTACTTTCTGATTTTTTGGATTGGAATTTCTTTGAGGAGGTGGTATCTCATAGTAGTTTTAATTTGCATTTTCTCTTATGACCAATGATCGGGAACATTTTCTCACATGTTTATGGGCCATTTGGATTTGTGCCCTGGTGAAACTTTTGTTCAGATCTTTTGCCCACCTCCTCAGTGAGCAATTAGATGTTTTCTTTTTGGAAGCTAACAGAATTCTGCGGAGTTTAGTAAGAAGACCTTTGTCTGCTGTGTCATTGCTAAAGATATTTTTGCAGTCTGTGGACTCGTTTATTACTCTCTTGGTAAATTCTTTCCATGTACACAGGTGATTTATCTTCAGTATATCCCACTTGTCAATTTGTGCCTCATCTGTTTTTGTGTCCTTCCCTATTTCTGATAGCCTATATATTCCCTGTGTCAAAGTTCTCAGGTTTGTCCCAATCCCCTCCTTGCTTTGCTGTTCCTCTACTTTACCAAACACGCTGCCCTTCCACAGGTACTGGTCTCTTCTGAGAGCATGCTCAAATTATGTAAGACAAAGTCTTGCCATCCTTGCCTCCATGGAGCACTCTGGTCGGACTTCTTCCAATACATATCTGTCTGTCCTTTGAGCAGTCCATGGTACTTTCAACAGTCTTCTCAGGCACCACGATTCGATTCAAATGTGTAGATTTTTCTTCAGCCTTCCTTACTTAGTGTCCAACTTTCACATGCATGTGAGGTGATGGAGAATTCCATGGCTTGGATCAGGATGACCTTAATCTTCAAAGTCACATCCTTGCTTTCAATTCTCACAAGAGGTCTTGTGCAGCAGATCTACCCAAGGCAACTTGTCTTTTGCTCTCTTGACTGCTGCTTCCATGAGCATTGATTGTGGATCCCAGCAAGACAAAATCTGTAACAACTTAAACCTTTTCTCCATTTATCATCATGTAAACTGTTGGTCCAGTGGTGAGGATTTGGGCTTTTCCCTTGAGTTGTAATCCATACTGAAGGCCACAATCCTTGATCTTCATCAGCAAGTATTTTAAGTCTTCCTTGCTTTCAGCAAGCAAGTTGTTAGGTACTGTTAAGTCAGTTCGGACTCAGTGGCTGTAAGTACAAGGAGTGAAATGCTTCCTGTTGCTTTTGTCACAGCCCTTGTTGACGTTTGAGCCTATTCTTGCATAGCCTCTAATCTTTAGGGAAGCAGCGTGCCATATCGTTTTCCTGTGGAACTGCCGGTAGGTTCTAATTACTGACTACTCGGTTAGCAGCTGAGCACTTTAACTTCTGCTCCAGGTGTCCTACCCAGGATGTTGCCAATAATTGACTTGTAGATATTGGACCCCTGAGAAGTCACTTAACCTCGTCATTTCTTATTGGGTCTAGAATGCTAAAGGGACTAGTTCAGAGCTTCATAACTGGCTGATGCAGGTGGATTCCTCTGCGCCTTGTCTTGAGAAGGAAAGCACGTCTTCCACGGGCCCTTGCATGAGTCCTTTGCTCTCACCCCAGGTTGTGTCCAAAGGGGTGCCTGCCTCTTTTCAAAGAAATATTTATGAAAGTAGGTTTCCTGATATCTTCCACTAGTTCATTTCTTGGGTGTCCAGATTCCTGTGGGGATGAAATTTTGATGAATTATAATATCTCTTTCTCTCCAGGATAAAAAAGAGAAACTCTTCAGGAGCAAGAAGGAAGAGAAACATTTACCGCTAGGAAAGGCTCGGGTTGCAAGCTTTTCTTGCTTATTTATTGAGGTTAAAAGTTAAACTGGATTAGGACAATCATATTTTTCTGACACATTGACTTGCTTCTTAAGAAAACATATTTAACGTTTCTTTTTTCCGAGAATCACTTCAGTAGAAGAGCCAGGAGTTATGTTGTTAGCTGAGTGCAAACACTGAAGGTTCCTTTGTAAGGGACTTAGCCAGCTATATGCATTTCTTTGGTTCATTTGTGTTCCTCTGGGCTAAATTTTGGCTTAAATATTTGTGTGTGGAACAGGAGAGGCATTTGGGCTCATTTTTGGGATTTTTTCCACAGATAAAATTAGCACCAAATTTCTGCTTCTAATGGCATTGTCTGGGAGCAGGGGCCTATAAAGTTTTCTTGTGGTCATCACTCTTTATTTTCTCCCACTTCCCTCCAATTACTCCCAAGATCTGGGCCAATTTGGGCTGTTGAGTGAGAAGAAACAGAGTCAGGAAAGAAAAACCAAGAGGTGTCAACCTTCAGAATAGCAACAGTGGGCTATTAAGAATCTCCTCTCCAAATAGTCTGCTCACCACATAGCTGTTTCAGTACCATCTACTCAGCCCTTCATTTCTTGTTGGTGCAGATGTCCACCTAAACCTCCTTATACAAAAACTTCCCATGATTATCATTCTGGGTTCATTGTAAACTTGACTCTCCCTTTATGTTTTTCATGTGAACAGAAGTATAGCCACTTTCTAACTTGGAGCTCTGTGTTGTAGTGGTTTCCAGGTCGTGCTGCTATTAGCAGTTTGAAACCACCAGCCTATTAGAAGGAGAAAAATGAGGCTTTCTACTTCTGTAAAAAGTTACAGCCACGTCGACAAACCCAGGGACAAGAGAGCAACAAGTGATCCAAATTTGTGGTGAAGAGGGTGTAGGAGATCTGGTAGGGCGTGATCAAGGGTCATGTAACCAAGAGGAATTACTGAAACCCAAATGAAGACTGAGCATGAGGACTGAGCAAGAGGAAAGTCAAAGGAAATAGAGGAAAGATGTAGGAAGCAAAGAGCATTTATAGAGGTCTAAATAAAGGCATGTACATATGTAAATATATTTATATATAAGGATGGATAAATAGATCTATGTCCATATATTTATAGGTCTTGTATTAAGGTAGCTGATGGACATTGGACTTCCACTCAAGTACTCCCTCAATGCAAGAACACTTTGTTCTAACAACCTGTCATTTCATGATGTTCACCTTCCCAACATAATCACCGAAGACAAAGCGGGTGCATAAGCAAATGTGGTGAAGAAAGCTGATGGAGCCTGACTATCAAAAGATATAGTGTCTTGGAGCTTAAAGGATTTAAGGTAAATAAGTGACCATCTAGCTCAGAAGCAACAAAGCCCACATGGAAGAAGCACACCAGCATGCGTGATCACAAGGTGCCAAAGGGATCAGTTATCAGGCATCAAAGAAAAATAATCATATCATTGTGTGCTCACCTCCCTGATACGATCGCTGAAGACAAATAGGTGCATAGGCAAATGTGGTGAAGAAAGTTGATGGTGCTCAGCTTTCAAAAGATGTAGCATCTAGGGTCTTAAAGGCTTGAAGGTAAACAAGAGGCCATCTAGCTGAGAAGCAACAAAGCCCACATGGAAGAAGTACACCAGCCTGTGTGATCAAAAGGTGTCGAAAGGATCAGGTATCAGGCATGATCAGAACAAAAAAATCATACCATTGTGAGTGAGGGGGAGTGCAGGGTGGAGACCCACAGCCCATCTGAGAGGATGTTCACTGGTACAGATGAGAACTGGAAACATAGGGAAACCAGGGCAGATGATCCCTTCAGGACCAGTGTTGTGAGTGGCGATACTGGGAGGGTGGAGGGAGGGGCTAATTGACAGGGGGAACCGATTACAAGGATCTACATATAACCTCCTCCCTTGGGGATGGACAGCAGAAAAGTGGGTGAAGGGAGACGTTAGACAGTGCAAGATATGACAAAATAATAATTTATAAATTATCAAGGGTTCATGAGGGAGGGGGAGCAGGGAAGGAGGGGAAAAATGAGGAGCTGATGCCAGTGGCTTAAGTGGAGAGCAAATGTTTTGAGAATGATAAGGGCAATGAATGTACAAGTGTGCTTTACTATATATATATATATATATATATATATATATATATATATATATATATATATATATATATATATAGTGATAAGAGTTGTATGAGCCCCTAAAATGATTTTCAAAAGAGAAGGAAACAGATATCTAGGATAAAAAATGGGGAAAAAAAGTTATAGCATTGGAAACCTAGAGGGCCAAGCATAGAGGGTGCTAAGGTCACTATGAGTGGAAATTGACTTGATGCCACTGAGTTTGAGTTGGGTTTCTAATTTTGAATAAATTTCTGCACTCACCTTCTTTTGATTGTAAATAACTTATAAAATATGGAAGGGTACAAAGTACAAAGATTCTGTACAATTGGAGAGAGAAGTATTGATATTATTTTGGTGTAGAAAGAGGTTCTACCTAATCTTCCTGGAAATATTCTTTATATGACAAGCTTTTTACAATGAACTACATGCTGGACGTTCTGTATGTCAATAAGTATAAATATGCATTCTTGATGAATGCATAATATTTTATATCTCAATGCACCATATTTATGGAACTAACTAGGCATTCATAGACTTTGGGACTGTTTCAAAGTTTAACAAAGTGTGAATCCCTATGGTTAACACTACTATAAACACTTCTTATACTTTTCTTCTATCACTTCTTAAGGGTTCTGTTAGTCCGGGTACCCTAGGGAAACAAATCCACAGAGACTCATATGTATATAGGAAAGAGCTTTATATACAAGAGCAATTGAATATTGAGAAAACATCCCAGCCCAGTCCAGATCAAGTCCGTAAGTCTGATATTAGCCCATATGTCTGATACCAATCTATGGAGTCTTCTTCAGACTCACGAAGCACATGCAATGATGCTGAATGCAGGGTGATCACAGGCAAGTGAGTAGAAAGTCTTTGGATCCAGTGGCATTGTAAGTATCTCAGCATTGGCAGCGGTCTCCATGTGGCTCCTCCAGTTCCCAGGGCACGGGGTCCATCAGCATAGTGCCCTGTGACTTGTGAGTAGAGCGTCTCTCAGGAAGTGAGCATGTGTCCCACCTCCAAGGAGGAAATGCAGGAGTTCCCAGAATCCTTAGGAGAAGGCCATGCCCACACAGAGGCCTCATTGGTTATGACCTGATTGACAGACTACACTCCACCCCTTCACTCTTAATCCTCTCAAGTTCCAAATTGACACCAGATTATGTAATACCATAAGGATTCATCTTCAGATGGAGAATTCTCATGTCATCAATAAGGCTTTTAACACATATTGCTAAATTTCTCCCCAGAAATGCTCTGGATTATATTATATTGAAAAGTGACTTGCTCCTTTTACCCTGACACCTATGTCCACAGGCATTAAAACACATACACACAAAGGACATCACAAACCAAACCCACTGCCTTGAGCCAATTCTAACTCATCTGGACCTGACACAGAGTTTCTGAGAGTGCAAGTGTTTAAATGAGTAGACAGCCTCATCTTTCTCCCTCAAAGTGAACGGTGGGTTTGAATTTATGACCTTGTATTTAGCAGCTGAACCCCTACTCCACAGTGCCACCAGGATTCCTATACCAGCACTACTCACTCTAAAATTCCCTTGCCAAACTATTAAGTAAAACATTCCATATTATTGCTACATATATTTGAATTTCTTTGACTGTCAGTGAGGTTGAATGTCTTCTCTTATTCGTATTTCCTATGTGTAGGTTCTATGATGTAAACATTCTTTGCATAGCTTTCCCTATTTTTTTTCCATGAGAAAAAAATGCATATTTCTCTATTGCTTTTCAAGAATGTATGTGTTCGGTATAATAGCTCTATGTCCATCACATACTTCTACTTAGCCTGTGTTTAGAATTCTATTTGTTTGTAGATGCTGTTGTAGGGTCTGGGCTTCACTAAAGATGTCATGCCTACACTACTATACTGTCAAATCTGAATGATTTCTGCTTGAGATCCAATGCTCAGAAGAACAAATTACTTTAATTTTCATAAGAAATTATGTCCAAGTCTTATTGTATACTCAGTAATAAGAAAAATATACTAATATTTATGACAGAGGGGGGAGGGGCCTCTCAGAAAAATCCAGTCTGATTTTTTTTTTAAAGCATTGAATTTACAGAAATTTTTACTTGTGGGAATTTACTACAAGTTAGTGAAAGAAGAAAATAAAAAGATACTCTGTGATTCACATTTACTTTGTGATTATAATTTTAGACTTAGGATAATCATTGACAGCCATCTCTATCTTTATTCCATGCCAGGATATCTATTTAGTTTCTCTGGTGAGTGATAAATTTAATAGTGGTAAGACTGAGTTAATAAATAATATTGAGAAGCACAATGCTTAAAAATCTATTTCAAGTGACAAGTTGACATAATAACACATAATATTTATGCTTAATAAATTGACAATGTCTAAATGAACTTAATTACTGTTTTTGATAGCTTTTGCAACAAAAGGTAATAGTTTTGAATTATCTCAGAATTAATCCAGAAGTCTCAATTTTTTTAATAGTCAAAGAACATGATCCCTGTTTTTCTCCCTTTCTTGGGAATCTTCCCACTATTCTGGAAAGCGGCACTGTCAGCTAAGCACTGGGCTGCTCACTGCCAGGTTGGTAGTTCAAACTCATCAGCTTCTCCTTGGGAGAAAGATGGCACTGTCTACTTGGGTAAAGACTCACACCCGTGGAAGCCCTGTCTAGAGCTGCTATCAGTTATAACTCAATGGCAGTGGGTTGGGCTTTGGTCTATTCTGGTGAGGACGGGGAGAGGAGGAACATCAAGAAGATAAAAGGGAAAGAGGACCTGGATGTTTTGTGTGCCATTTTATTCTTCAGGGGTGTTTGTTTGTTTTGGGAGTGAGCATATTTCCAGGGTACAGGACATCAAAATTCAAAATGCGCAGAATGAGCTAAGTGTGGGACGCGGAGGCAATTCTGGCAAGAAGAGAAGTGTATGTGGTAGTTGGGCTCTGGTACAATTTGGTGGGGCCAAGATTTTCAGGGGTTTGGCAGGAAAGGCCCGGTAATACCCCATGATGTGATCAAATGCAATGCAATCAGCTCCATGGTAGAGTCGGTTGCAAGGAGCCAAGTCGTTGCAAGAAGACTAGGGTGGATCACAAACCCCTCACTCAGGTCCCAGTTCTGATGCACTTGAAAGGTGTTTTCCTTGGGGGTGTGGCCTACTTTCTTTATAAAAGGTGCTGTGGGATGCTTGCTGGTTTTTTTGGTGCTGTGAACCACAAGGTCAGCAGTTTGAAACCAGCAGCTGAGCCTCGGGAGAAAGACGGGCTTCCTACTCCTGTGAAGAGTAATGGTCTTAGAAACCCACAGGGTCGTTAGGAGTGATGGCAAGGAGCTTGTTTATGCTGTTTGAAACCGGTTTGGATCCTCTATCAGGCTCATACAACTCCTCTTTGGACTTGAAGCCATGGCCTGTGCTATGGTCACCTGACCCAGGCGGCCATCGAGCAGCCTGCCATCTGCCCTTCTGGCCCTGGATTCACCCACCTCTCCAATCCCAAGTCTCCATTGCTCACCTTGGATTCCCTGCCTCTGCAGCCTGATATCAGTCTGCGGTCTTCTTGCTGATCTTGGGTTCATCAGTCACTTAACCTACTCCATTAAGGAGAAGCCTCAAGTTCAGTGGTTCTCAACCTTCCTAGTGCCGCGACCCTGAAACACAGTTCCGCATGTGGTGGTGACCCCCTAACCATAACATTTTCATTGCTACTTCATAACTGTCATTCTGCCACTGTTATGAATCAGGCGACTCCTGTGAAAGGGTCATTTGACCCCCAACGGGGTCGTGACCCACAGGTTGAGAACCACTGCTCTAGTTGACCATCTAACGCATAGCATTTAAACTAGACATGCTCTTTTCTACAACCGTGCGAGCCATTTTCTTGATATAAATTTCTCTGTCTCTGTAAGCATCATCATTTTTCCTTCTCTAGAGAGCCCAACCTAACTTTTGATTTCTAAAAATATGTAATACTTAGATCCTAGCCAACCTAAATTCAAACCTCTTGTCTTCCTTATCACTTTTCAAAGGAGCATCTCAACCTTTCAGGGCTCAGTGTAAGTACACTGATGCCAAAGTGATTCATGGTGACCCGGGAGAAGTTCCCATTTGGTCATACTTTGGCCATCTCATGGTCCTATAAATCTGCCATAATTTCTTTCCTTAGATGCGCTCTTATATTATTATTAAAAGGTAAACACAGAAACAAACCAGTTGCCGTGATGTCTACTTCCTCTCCCGAAGAATCCATATAACTGGTCAGAGTCTACCCGCACTCCTCAGGATTTTCAATGGTTGATTGTTTATCTTATATACTTTTTATTTACAAATGTTTAATTCATCCTGGTGGTAAGATTTTTTTAAAATCATTTTATTGGGGGCTCTTATAACTTTTATAACAATCCATACATCTATTGTATCAAGCAGATTTGTACATATCTTTCCATCATCCTTTTCAAAACATTTTCTTTCTACTTGAGCCCTTGGTATCAGCTCCTCTTTTCCCCCTCCCTCCCCACCTTTCCACCGTCCCTCCCCCTTAATGAATTAGAAATTATTGTTATTTTTATTATCTTACACCGACTGCTGTCTCTCTTCACTCATGGATTCTGCTGTTTGTGCCCCTGAGGGGTGGTGTGTAGTTACGTGTCGATCATTGCGATCGGTTCCCTCTTTCTCACCTCCTCTCCCTACCTTCCCCTTCCTGAGGGGTTTATCTGACCTGGATTCGTGTGTCATGAGCTCCCATCTGCACCTGTGTACATGCTCCAGTCTAACCAGAACTGAAAGGAAAGGCAGGCCTGGGGTCATGATATTGGGGGGTGAGGACACCTCAAGGAGCCAGAGGAATAGTGTGTGTTTCATCGGTGCTACACTGTACCCTGGCTGACTCATCCCTTCCTTGATTTTTGAAAATAGATCACCAGGTCTTTCCTGTGAGGTACCACTGTATTTCAAGGACTAAACTTTTTGTTAGAAAGCAAGCAGACTGCTTGTGCCACTGAGGGATGCCTTGTTATATTGTGAAACTGAACTCAACCCCAACTCATAGTAAACCTAGATAGGGTTTCTGGGATTTTAAATCTTCCTGGTAGCAGACAGCCTCTTCTTCCTCTGCTGGAGCAGCTGGTGGGTTTGAACCACCCCCTCTTGTGGTTATCAGCCTGTTTCCTAGCCCATAGTGCCATAAGGACTCCTTTGCTATATTATAGCCATTAATAAAATATTACTTTGAAAATTTCCTGTGAAAATGTTCCATGGTCTGCATAATTTATTTTGATTTTAGGTGAAATACTGAACACCTCTAGGGCATTACATCTGACCTGGTTCTCAGAAAGCCCACATGTAAATGCTTTATGTAGAAGGATCATGCTATTGTCCCAACTAGGACACATTGGAGAGAGGAGTGGTGGGGACTATTAATAATTAAGCCAGAATAACAAGAACAAATGAGAAGTGTCCACAGGCAAAGCAGAATATAAGCTTACCCTATTTGGAGAAAGTTTTAAAAGTATTATATGGGGAACAAGTCATAAGTGAATGTTAAATTCTTCCTGTGATTGCTTATTTAGATAGAGCCTTTAAAAATATCCTGATACCTTAAAGGAGGATCGAATAAATGCTATTCTTATTTTTAAATGAGGCCATCCTTTCCTGCATTTTGGGGGCCCGTGTGGCACAGTGGTTAAGCTTGGGCTCTGATCTGAAAGGTCAGCAGTTCGAAACCACCAGCCTCTCCTGGGAGAAAAACGGGCCTTTCTACTCCTATAAACAGTTAGAGTCTCAGAAGCTCACTGAGGCAGTTTCACTCTTTCCTGTAGGATTTCTCTGAGTAGGCACTGACTCAATGGCAGTCAGTTCGTTTGTTTTTGTTTTACTGCGTTTTAGTCTTCTTCAGAGTGGGGTTCGACTCTAAGGCAACTATCCCTTGGCCTCACCCCTAACCCCAGGGTCCTACTTCCCCAATAAGACACATTTTCATGCTTTCTGGTTTGTTTTTGTTTACAATGTTAAGTGATGGGCAGCTAAAAATAAGCAACAAAAACATGGAAGATTTAGAGGACGATATCTATACCTCAAAGAGCATGAAAAGCCAGTGTTTACATTTGTTTATCTGTATGTTTGCTGAGTTTGGATGATGGTGAAATGTTTGTGAGCCTCTAGTTAGGGATTTACTGGATTGGGATGCAGTTTCTACGCAGTAAATACCAAAGGCAATAATAGCTAATGAGCAGTGTGTCAGGGTGGAAGTAAACAGACAAAATAATAGCTAGGCAGTCTGCATATGTTACCTGTAATCCTTATGAAACTCTTGTAAGATACCATTAGCCCCATTTGACAGATGGGGAAAACAAGATTCACTATTTTGCTTAAGGTTACGGTGGGTGGTAAGGATCAAACATGACCACTGTCTGATTTCAAAGCCCAGGCTTTTCAAGGCACATGCTATCTCCTCTCCCTCTTTCAGAAACCCCGAGGATTGCCCTGGTCCAATCTCCATCCTGAGTTCAATTTTCTCTGGGATAATTAAAGGCCTGTAATTAGAATATAATATTCTGTGTCTTTTTCCAGCAAAAACAAATGTTATTGATGTTGACGTCTGTCGGAGTGGGTGTTCTAGTACAGAAGTTATATCTGATTTGCTCAAATATTTAACTAAACAGAGTCATGTGAGCCTGCTGCAACCGATGCTGGATACCAGCGACAAAGGAATGACACTATTTACGCAGTCAGCCACAATAGTTTGGGAGGTTACAATGAACTAAAAACATAATCTTTTCTTAAAATGGATTGTAGCCCTGCCCTGTGAATCTCCCGAGATGGCTAGCGGTGTCGGTAGCCAGCTGAAGCCACTTTTGCATCGTCCTCTCTATTGTACCCACTGCCCCTGTGGCTCTCCCTCCCTGAGCCCTACTTAGAGAACAAGTAGTCACAGGCCCTTGGAGTGCTGTGGAAACTGTTCCTAGGTGCACACTGCGATGAGCAGGGATGATATGCTGATGAACACAAGCACAATACCATTGATGATACGCAACGACAACAACTTCCTAATGAAGCCAGCCTCCGTGTGGTTCTAATCAGGAAGCAGGCTAGATTGGGAGTCCTTTTGGACTGGGAGGATGTCCTCCTTTTAGACCACCTGTGACTGGTGTTCTAGAGTCTCTGGGAGGTGCAAGGCTACGTACCTGTGTTTTGGAACATTCACAGCCAATCTCCCTGCAGGCAACTTGGAGACTGTTGATCTATTTGCCAACGCTTTCTTCCCACCATCCCACAAAATTTCCCCTTCTGGATGGGAAATCTTCCTAGCACATATTCCAGTTGTACTTCCAACTTGATCCCTCTCCTCTGTCTGCAAACATATCCACATTGTCCTGACCCCAGAAAGCAAAACAAAGCAAACCGAATGTTTCTTTCACAATGCCTCCTTGTCCAGTTCCGGCCCTATCTCTAGATTTTCTTTTATCGACATTGTCATAATTTTAGTCATTCCCTTGTGTATTTAAAAACACATTGAATGAGTTTTCAAAACAACTTTGAAACCATCCCTCTGCTCCTTGGGGAGAAACTCTGTGCTAGTATGATATAAACAAATAAACTCACTGCCCTCAAGTAAATTCTGATTCGTGGCGACCTTACAGGGCAGGGTAGAACTGTCCCTGTGGTCCTGAGATGGCACCTTTTTAATATAAGATTATAATAGATATTTATTTCAAGTAATACATTTGCGGCCCAGAATAGGTCTTTAATCATACATTCAGGTTGAATCAACTTCATAAAACCATTTTGAGGATGGCGGTACCCACAGATCTCAATGGCATGGTCATTTCTATGCCTATTTTCTCTTTCCCCAAGTCCCTTCTTTCAGATATGGTTCCAGGCAGAATTTATCCCTTTGGGAAGAGCTGTTGCATCAGGGTCAGGTTCATGGCTCTCTTAGTGAGAAGCATCCAGTCATTATAAAAAAAGGCCAGGAAGTCTTCTTATGGGTTTTTGACATCTTCATTCTCATGCATTGTGTCATCTTGAATAATCCCGAGTTTGTTGAACCCCACAGGATTGTATACCATTTTCAACTGCCATCCAGCCACCAGCCTGAAGCCACCATGATGGACCTGCTGCTATTTTAACCCTGAAACTACAACACTTTACAGGAGTAGAAAGCCTCATCTTTTCTCTGTGGAGTGGCTGGTGGTTTTGAACTGATGACTCTTTGGTAAGCAGTCCAATTCATAACCATTATGCCACCTCGACTCCCCAGTATAATATAAAGAACTTCCCCCCCCGAAACTACTTGAGCTTACACTGCTCACGTAAAACCTCATCAAGCCCAATTATTTAGCATTTGAGCCAATGTCTCATCCTGAAGAATCATACAGCCTTATGTAAAATTCTAGCATCAGATTCTATGAACCTTATGATATGTATAACTCAAATTCACTAGATAGTACCAAATGATTCTCCAAAGTGCTCCTCTGGCTTTGAAAGAGTCGGTGGTTCCATGGTCTTCACCAATTAACCGGTCTTTAACCCCATCTAGGCTGGTCTCTGAGATCTCTGTTTCAGAGCAGTGCAAATGTTAATCTGCTCAACTGATAACGGAAGCTTTGGGATTCAAGTTCACCCAGAGGAGCATTGAGAGAGAGGCCCGGCTACCTACCAATCTATGTCTCCCCCAAATTGTCCATTGGACATCTCGTAGGTCCCAGTTCTACTCTGACACACAGGAACTCACCACGGCTCGAAGTCAACCAAAGAACAACTGATTAGACTGAGCTTTAATCCTTCCCCCTCACAGGGAGGGGTCCTGTGAAGACTCTATCAGACAAGCTGGCCTCTTTTCACTGTCCTCCGCCTCTTTGATTTCATCCCTTATTCCCTTATTGAATACAGACTCATTTGTTGAGGACACTCTTAGCCCTGCACTGTGCTAGGTGAGCAAGACAAAGAAGCTCTCTGCCCATTGGAACTAACATGAAACAGAATCCATTTTCTTAGACCACCTTTTGGATCATGCCATGTGTCAAAGTCTTTTCATGCCTTCTTCTAAATCAGGAACAAATTCTCTAGTCCTTCATAAGACCTCTTCCTGTGGTATAGTCCTAGGCAATCTTTCCAGCTTTGCCAATGACGCTATGCCTTAAACAAGCATCTTCTAAGCAGTGGACAAAAGGTCCCTGGGGAACCAAGTTATTATACTTAGGGATCCACGAATTCACAAGTACCTCAACATTAGGCGAAACAAGGGCTACACCTGATACATCTCATCTCTGTATTGTTCAAATGCATAGAGAGGCCATTGTAAATCATTCTCTTCTGGGAAATTCAGAGCCATTTCCATCCTTATGTTGTTGTTTTCTTTTAATAAAACACTATTAGAAGTTCAGTAAGTCCAATCGTCTCGCTGAGGGGGCAAGTCAATTTGATGTTTAAAGGTGGGCAGAAGTTAAAAAACAAAAAGTCTTAATGCTAGCACACCTTAATGATTTTCCCTACTCTCTACAAGACTTTGCTAAAGCTCAGCTCAGCTAACTGGGCTTCATCCAAAGTTCTCATTTTAATTAAATAAAAAGCCCCTGCTCGAAAGTGTCTCTTGTTATTATAATACCTCCCAATGCTCTCTTTTCCTATCACTGTCCCAGGTCCATAAGGAATAGAATCACTGAGCTACAGATCTATAAGTAAGTCCTTCATCTTACTCATTATTCAATCTCAGCACTCACAGCTATCAAGTTGATCACAACTATAGCAACTCTAGAGCACAGCAGAGTAACTGTCCCTGTGAGTTTCTGAGACTGTGGCTCTTTAAGGAAGTAGGAAGCCTCATCCTTTTCCCAAAGAGCACCTGGTGGTTTCCATCTGTTGACTTTGTGCTTAACAGCCCAACACATAACCCACTATGTCAGCATCTAGCATAGTTGTGATTGCTGTTAGTATTTGTTGAGTCGATTTGGATGCATGATGACTCCACATATGCTCAGTGCAGTGTGTGACTTGTCAGAAGCAGATGGCCAACCCTGTCTCCCAAGGTGCCTCTGCATGGGTTTAAACAGCCAATAATAGTTTCCTAAACATATTTGGCCTACCACTCCATTTCAGGAAAAATCATTATTCAATACTGCTGCTGATTAAAGACTTTCAACTGTCACACATAACCAAAAAACCAAACCCATTCCCATCAAGATGCTTCCAACTCACCGTGATCCTAGAGGACACAGTAGAACTGCCCTTGTGGGTTGCTGAGACTGTAATTCTTTACAGGAGTAGAAAGCTCATCTTTCTCCACTGGCATGACTAGTGGTTTGGCACTGTTGACCTTGGAATTAGCAGCCCAATGTACAATCACTAAACTACCAGGGCTCCTCTAGTCCAAGACGAAGAGCTGGTTTCTTCCTTTGCAATACCCCCTGGATTGCCGTCCCCTCCTCCCCAGGAGGCGACATCCCCAATTAATTCTAGTAACTGGATGCTTGGACGACCACGACACACAGAAACCTAACCCATGACACCACTCAGAAATGCCTCTAGCCTAGTACTGACACCTAATGTGAGCCGAGAAACTGGTGTCAAATGGACCTGAAGCTACGCCCGTGAATAATTAGCGTCAACAAAGGTCTAACATGATCACAGACTTTTCTTTCAGACTCTATAAATATAATGAGGTATATTTCAAGTATCATTCACTTTATTTGGGAGCGATATATCCTACACTTGAGTCATGAGAACCTTGAAATTCCTCCATTTCTAAATTATTTTTAGCCCTCATACACACTGAACATGAAGCTCTACTCATCAATGTTTTTTCATATGCAAAATAATTTTCTCTTACAGATCATAGGGGACAAACCCAAACAATATTGACTAATGAATAACCTATTTTGAAAGATTATTTTAGGAGATGAGGCAGGATCTCAGCCCTGGTACTGTGTCATGAGAGACGTTTTAATATACAACACTGATAGATTCCCAAGTTACTGCTCTCTATAGAGACCTTACCTCTCTCCCATCAGTATTCCTGCCTTGTAGAAACCCTCAGTGCTTTGTGCATAGTGTGTATTCAAAGTACCTGCTTTGTGAACACATGCATGACTCAGCCACAGAAAAGGCTTCGTGCTAATCTCCATGTTTGCTCCAGTTAAGTAAAATGACTTTTTTTTTCAATCAAGTTCTGATAGATAAGATAGATAATTCAGAACTTTGTTTCTGCTTGCATTAAAAGAAAAAGAGTTAACTCTTTTATTCCATTGCCTTCTTCAATTTGACCAAAAGTATGTCTGTTCTCACTGCATTCAGAGAATTATAACAAGTATTGATCAGGAAAAATATGTGTCTCCCTTAGCGTGTGCCATTCAAAGCACATAGTACTTTTAGATCTGCTGATTACAAGGGTTTACATCTGCAAAGAAGAAAATGCAAAACAATCCTTGGAGTGTGACTAAAATTTCAGAATAGAATGTTGGCCGATATTATGGATTGAATTGTGCCCCCGCACACCCCCCAATAAATGTGACATCTTAGGTAGGACCTTTCAGTATGACATAATTATGCTCCATCTTGTGATCTGATGTGATTATCCTGTGTATTGTGAATCCTAACTTCTATAATGTTAACAAGGCAGGGTTAGAGTCAGTTATGTTATTGAGGCAGGACACAATGTACAGGGTTAAGTAGTATCTTCAGCCAATCTCATTTGGAATAGAGAAGAGATTAAGCAAGTGAGCAGAGAGAGAGGGAGCTCAGGCCCCCAAGAAAGTAGAGCTAAGATGCACGGAGGGTCCTTGCACTGAGAACCTCCTAAACCCAGAGGAAATTTGATGCCAAGACATATGGAGGTTGCCCAGGATGCAGGGCCCACAGATGTTAAAAGAAGACAAGGATCTTCACGCAGAGTCAGTAGAATGACCTATGCCCAACGCTGTGCCCAGAGTTTGGACGTCCGTCTTTCTAAACTAGGAAAATACAACCTTTTCTTTGATAAAGTCAGATACTACGCTATCTATGTCACAGCAGCACAAAGCAATCGAGACAGTCCTGTACATTAATTAAGGTAAACAAGTAATAAGTTCAGTAGGTGGTTTGTCCCTTCCTCTTGTGATTCCCATATGTGGAAGGATGGGGTATTTCCTTCAGAGAATCTGGGCATCACTTTCCTGCTAATGTAGACCAGTAATTGTAACTTCAGCTGGCAAGTCATTTCCAAACCCTACAGTAAGATAACCAGCTCTCTGCTGCCCACAGCTCTGATAGAGTTATTTAGTAAAGTCCATGTAAGGGAGACTTTTCTAGGGAAGATATGCAGCATGGCGATCACAACACATAGCAGTTGGGTGGGACCGATGGAGACATATCTTCCATCCTAAAATGGGTGTTGAGGTCCACTTGTGTTATAAATGGTCAATGTGCTCAGCCAACCGATCGAAAGATTGGCAGTTCAAGTCCACCCCCAGGTGTCTCAGATGAAAGGGCAGGTGATTTACTTCTGAAAAGTCAACCTTTGAAAGCCCTAAAGCACAATTCTACTCTAACGCACACAGGGTCAGGATGAGTAGATTTGATGGTAATGGGTCTTCTTGTATTAAAGAAAGAGCAAGGAGCAGGACTTGGGACACCTCAATGGTGGGACCAGCGTCAGAATGACTGTCCTATACATTTTGGAAACTAGCCGATGGCAGCAGAAGGACAGGAAAAATTCCTTCAGGTCCATTGATTCTAACATCAGAGAAGCTATTTTTAAAAATGTTTTTAAAAACCTCCATATAGTCTTACCGGGGTGTGGTGCTTATTTCCTCCTTCCTTTATCTTGGCAGAACATCCTTATAATAGGTTTCCCAAAGGGAAAAGCCAAGTCCTAACATCAGACAGTTACACTGGGAACAAATAAAAGTCATCCTACATTTTCCTTTGAGGCCCAATCATCATGACTATTATGCGTGTTTATAATAATACGTGTTTAAGCCCTTGGATACCTGTTTTTAAAAGATTTCAACTTGAATAGAAGCCAGAGTTTAATTTTTGTTGTTGTTAGGTGTCACTGAGTCAATTCCAACTCGGAGCGACCCCAGGGGCAACAGAATGAAACCCCGCCCAGCCCTGCACCGTCCTCACAATTCTGGCCTGCTTGAGCCCGTTGTTGCAGCCACTGGGTCAGTTCATCTCACCAGGGTCGCCTTCTTTTCCTAAAGGACAGAGTGAGACTGGTCATCCACGAGACAACGGATTAGACAGACTTCACAGGTCACCAGTCTTATCCGAATTGGAGGCATTTCTCTTCCCGCAGCATCTCATATCCACATGGGACTGCCCCTGGGAGGAAAGGGGAGAGTTCTGGAAGGGGTCCATGCCTTGGATTGGAAAGGCCTGTTCAGAATGAATGACCATGACTAAGAAGAGGCCTGGAAGGGAAGTGATGTTTCAAGTCCAAATGTATAACTAAATGTAGAATCTCTTCTCTACTGAGCAGGAAGAATCCACAGGGTGGTGAAAAGAGTTGATGCAGGAGGCTGCTAACCAAAAGGCTAGAGGTTCTCATCCGCCAGATGTACCTCAAAAGACAAGTCTCGTGACCTACCTCCAGAAAATCAGTCACCAAAAACCCTATGGGCGCAGTTCTACTCTGACACACCTGGGGTCACCTTGAGTCAGAGGCAGATTGATGACAACCGCCTCTTCCTCTCTTACCCGTTTCACTGACTCATAGCGACCCACTGGTGCTCCTCCTAAGCAACAAACAAGGAGCAAGTCGGTTCTCAGCCACATACAGAAGCCATGAGCAGCCTGAACTTGCCTCTACCAGTTTTCAGATCCTCAACGCTGGTTCACGTCTTACTTCTCTTGTAACTCTCCTCCTAGGATGCTATTTCTAGGTTGTTGGTTCCAAAGCAATGGTTGCCAAGACACATTTTATTTAGACCTCGCTCTGAAGCACACTGTATACTAGAGCTTCAAGATAGCTGTAGGGATACGTTTTCTTTTCGTCTGGTCAATATGGATATAATAAAAATTGTGCTACTTCAAATGATAGTCCGTGGTCACCCTTCAAGTATGGAGATGAACGCAACCCTAGCCCTCACCCCCACCACATACACACCTCTCAACTTCCAACCAAACCATGGACAGGTCTATGCCCACTTTAGAGGAGCCAACCATTTGGGATCTAAAGGGCTGCTTTTACTCAAGGACAAACATCTGAAGGGCTGGGAAAGGAGGAGGAGTGAGATTAGAAGACAGGGAGGCAGGAGAATGGGTAATATCACATGGTCAGGATGCCCATCCATGACATGGAAAAAATGCGCATCAACTGCTGAATGGAAAGCCAACTTACTCTGTATAACTTTAACAACTCTAAACACTAGCTTCTTCAACATTCCTCCCACATACAATTCAATGGCATCATTATATTGCTGGTGTGGTTTAACCATCACCATCAGGCATTGACAAATGTTTCCATTACCCCCCCCAGGAATATTGAAAGTTTATTGTCATTTTCTGGCAAATAATTAATATGCCTTACAAGCCAATAGTTCAATCCCATCAAGAAGAGTTGCACGGCCACCACCACAATCAGCTTTAGAACATTTTCTTCATTCTTGCACTCATCGCTGTTAGCTCCCCATCTCCCCCCACCTTCCCCTGCCATGCCCCAGTTTCTATCTCTATAGACGTACTGATCCTGCAGTTCATAGACAGAGATTTAAAGGGGAAAAAACTAGCAACAATAAAGTAAAACAGATAAAACCTCAATCGAAAAGAAAATAGCAAACACAAAAAACTAGAACAAATTTTCAGTGGGTCATAAGGGAGATCAAATGACAGGGTGCTAAAGTTTAACCCAACTGCTTCTGCAATAATCCATTTTCCGGCGCCTTCTGCAAGATAACAAGACTCTTCATGTCCCTGGGCTATGGCCAGAGGTGATTCACCAGGGGCTTGAGGGTACGGAGTTTCTGTTGACCGTGAAGGGAAATACTTTTGTTGTCTTGGAGATTTCTCCTTCTGGTCCCAGAAAGATCACACATGTAAAATCGTTATGCTCACCTCCACTAACATTAGTACTTTCCAGCCTCTTTGGAAAAGATGAAATGAAGAGCTTCTGAGATGTTCCTTGCTCGGTCTCTTTTCAAAATCAATCAAGGTGTTCATGGCATTTATGATAATAATAATAATTATTATTACAGATCTGTGAAAAAATGAATTTTACTCACTAGTGGATGAGTGTTAAGGCAATTTTCTTGAACTTGTATCCTAATTATCAAAGGTCCCAAACTCCAAAGCATAAAATTTTACCCCATTCGTGGTTTCAAAGAATACGTTTAAACAGACTTGTGTTAAGAGTCATGGGCATTTTTATGACAAATCATCCTTTATTTAAATCCAAGTAAGAATCATTTACTAACCTGTGTCAAAATAAGGTATAATTGATTCTTTAAGGCAGAATCTACTTGATTCTTTAAGGAAATCATATAAAACCGAAAGAATGCTGTTAAGGGATTGTGCCCAAACACCTGTTTGCTTAAGCAGCATGTTCTAGGTGAGAAATCAAGAAAGTGCATAGGACAGCACGCTGCTTACACATTTTTGTCCAAGTCAAACCAGAAACGGCCTCCTCAGGGAAGCCAAGTGAGAACAGAAATACATGACTATTTGTTTACAAATAACCCAACATCATTAATTTGAGCTATCAAAGACTTGTCTAAAGCAGTTCAGATTGCACTTTAGTTTTATAAATCCTATGTCACTGATTTCATGTCAAACCCTGTTGCATCATGTATTTTACTTCCTATTACTGAAAGAAATGCAGAGAGAGAGAGAGAGAGAGAGAGAGAGAGAGAGAGAGAGAGAGAGAGAGAGAGAGAGAGAGAATAGTTTTAAAAATAGTGTGTGGGTGTGTATGTGTGTGTGTGCTTAGTGGATTCATTTGTAGATGACGATAGAAAGATTATACAAACCCAGAAGAGGCTAAATTTAAAGGTTGGCATGCCCATTACTTCACATAAAGTTTTTTTATTTGAAAATACTACCCTTCGGGATCTTTGTGTGTGTCTAGAGGGCCTATCCCTGCACTGTGTTGAAACAGAAGTCTAATTAAGTCCTGCTGCTATTGTTGCTAGTTGCTGTCAGTCAATTGGCCTTCCCAATGCTCAGAGTCAAGCAACTGCATGGTGTTTCCAGAGCAGACCACTAGACCTGCATTCTGAGAAGCCCCTGGATGAGTTTGAACTGCTGATCTTGCCATCCTCGAATACACAACTTGCTGTGAAGTCATTCTAGAATTCCCCTTTCTCTTTCCATTGCCTGTTAAAGTAAATATTAATATTTTACTGCTTTGAGGGTGAAAGTTTACACAGTCAATGGGCTTCGTGTTTAAGAATTTCTATGCACATTTGTCAGTGACATTGGCTCCATTTCTCATAATTTTGTCAACATTTTCCTTATTTTCTTTCTGGTTGTTCTGTCTTCCCTACCAGCCAAACCTCACCTGACCTTCTCATCTTTGCTTTCGGGTAATTGTGGATTGTTTGGTCTCACCTAGGTGATTTCGTCGTAGCACACAGTACACTATAATAAAATGTTCTTTATTTGATGAGCCAATGTTATAAGCCTCTTTAGCTAAACGGGGGCCTCTGATAGTGGCTTCAGTTCAAAGGTTAAAAGCTATCCCAGGCTGATAGTCTCACATGTCCCTCTATTCTCTACTGGTCCAGGAGTGTTTGAGATTTTTCTACCACTCTGTCTGAGACCCTCAATGGCATCCCCAGTCAGAAAGTTGATAGTGGTAGGCAGTGCCATCTAGTTCTTCTCATCTCAGAGTAGATGAGGCTGTAGGTCGTTTCTTCTTTGCATCTTTTTGTTTCTCCCATATCTTGCTCCTGATGCAAAGAGACCAAGAGTTGTATGTTACAGGGCAGTTCACATGCTTTTAAGAGTGGGAGATGCTGTGAGTCAAATTAAGATGTAGAAAGTGAACTTTATGACCTATGACGTCAACTGTCCATGTTATCCCATGAGACTAGGTTCTCAGCCTTCCAAGTTATGAAGTCAACCCCACAAGGTATTTGGGGATATCTAGGAAGTATCCACAACTCTGCCCCCTCTGTTCCTATTGCTGTATGTACTCATGTATAAGCCAAGTTTTTCAGCACATTTTAATACAGTTTTGGTAGTAACCTCACCTGGTATTCGGGTTGGTTTATATTCAAGTACATACAGTACCTTTGTCTTACATCTTCTGTCACATCCATTATCACAATGAAGGTAGATTACTCCCTGCAGATTTTTCTGATTCCTCTCCCAGATTGTCCATTCTGGGTGTCTTATTCTCGTGTGTAAGGCCGTCTGTGGTTTACACAGTACCTGCCACATAGTACATGCTCTCAAAAGCAAATTTGTTTCATTAAACAAATGAGCAACACAATTAATGAAAGGCCTAGTATTAAAGTGGTTTAAAGCCACACAAACAATAACACATATTGTTGGTTACTCTCAATACAGGTAAATATTTTTCTAGACAGGAAGCCTACTTGTCCCTATACCCATTTCAAAAGTCAAAGAAAAAATGCAAAATCATCATTTACAAATTATAATAGTAATTTCATCAGGTTGTCAGATAAATAGATAGATATGTTTTTTGTAGTTTATCTTTTTCTTCTTTTTAAAGTAACCAGCCAAAGCAAGAAAAAATTTTTGCCCCTAAACCATTCCAAAGACTTGATATCATGGCTCATTTACTAAGATGGCATGTCTTGCCTGATGGCTTGTTTGTTTTGGTTGGTACAGAAAATGTGCTGTTGTAACAAAGTCATACAAAGCTGTGTGAGCTGGAATCTTGAGCATCGAAAGGTATTTAAAATAAGTGTTTCCACCAGGGAGTTTAACAGTTTTCAAAACAGATGTCTTCTATCAGAGAAAGTAGCAGATATATATATACACATTCCCTTCTTAACTTGGCAGGGACTTTTGTATTTCCCATACTCTCAATTCACTGACAAATAAGGGGCTTTTCTTGCCCTTCTCATGGTCCTGAGTTGGCCTCTGAGAAAGAGAGAGAGAGAGAGAGAGAGAGAGAGAGAGAGAGAGAGAGAGAGAGAGAGAGAGAGAGAGAGAAAGGTTAGGTCCTGAGTGGCAGTGATAGACAGCTGTTTCCATTGTCAGGTGCCGTGGAGTCACTCCTGATGTGTGAGGACCCCATGTCTGCAGACTAACCTTGTTCCATGGGCTGCTCAAGGTTGTGGCCTTTTGGAAGCAGATGTCCATAACTGTCTTGGGAGGCAGCTCTGCAGTCTTTCGACTCACCAGCCTTTGGGCGCATAGTGGGCACTTAGCCGTGTGCACTCCCCGCAGTGCCCAGTCAGACAGTACTGATTTCTAACCCCGGTTCACACCGTGACAATGACTTTGACTTACCGTATTTTGTGTGGAGAGCTTGCTAGAAGTTTCGCTTTGGCATACTTTTCTTTACGCAAATGGTTTCACTCAGTTATCACACCTCTTGAAAATGGATGGTGTACAATATCCCGATGAAAAAGCAGCAATCACTGAGTTTTAAATCACTGAGTAAAATTTTTTAGGGACGCTTAGCTGGTAAAAAAAAAAAGATAGAATTGGAAACCAGGTCAATTTAATCTCAGAATCCACGCTATTAACCACTGTACACTTACCTGCAATGTTTCTACTCGGGGTGACCTCGGGCAAGTTCCAGTACCCCTGTAGCTTGGTGGGTCATCATCGCAGAGAGCCTTTGAATTAATATGTGTAAAATGTTCACAATGGCACTTGGTACAAAGCATGCTCTAGATACATTCTAACTTCCAATAAATTATACTTGCTTTTCTTTCTGCTTTTAACAGTCTATTGTTTTTAAAGAAATCAAGAAAATTTCTTGAGTCAGAATTGACTGGAGAGCAGGGAATTTTTCTGGTTTCATCTGACTTTGGATATTATTTCTGTCTTGTTCTTTCCTTTCCCTCTCCTGGGACGATCATAACTCGAACACACGAATTGTTAAAGTTTTTCAATTGTCCTACTTTCTGTGTCCCCGTTTTAATAGTGCCTATTGATATGTCTGCAAGCTTACCTATACCTTAGTGTGAGTTTCCCAATCTGCTATTCATCCCAAGTTATGATTTCTTAATATTATATATTATAGTTATTAGTTCTAGAAATTCAATGTTTGTTTTTTCAAAGTATAGCTTTTCTGAAAATGCCTATCTCTTCATTTTCCTAAAACCATCTTCATATGATCATATATATCTTATGTTTTTATGGTGATTTTAAAACTCTGGACTACAAATCCCAACATCTGGATGATCTATGAGCCTGCTTCTATCGACTGATCCTCTTTTCTTGACAATTGGCATATTTCTCTGCCTCGTGGATCATGTAACATTTTTCTTGGTTTATTTTCACATTGGGCATTGTACAAGATGAGAAATGGTAGAACTCTGTGGTTCTACAGCTTCCTCTAAAGTGCTGGCTGCCAGGTTTGGGCCGTGGCTTTCTGTTCCGCGGGCACTTACATTACAGGTGCATCACCTTGATCCTCAATGTGGGGAAGTCGTTGGGGCTTTATCAGGGCAGGTCTTCTGTTTTGCACTTATGTCCTGCTAAGGCGTGGCCCTTCTGGGGTTTTCACGGAAAGTCCAGGGTGTGCACCAAGCCTTGCTAACTTGGGGAGGCTTCTGTGCCAAGTTCTGTCTCCCGTGCATCGGGCACCTGGTGAAATCTCGGCTTTATTCTCTCCGCCTGCCTACATTACACTTCGTAGTTTCTACTGAAAATGTATTCTTGCCTCGCCGTTGTCAAGTTCGAAAGTGAGCTAGAGATGTGAACGTGGTTTGATGGCAATCTTGTGGATGGCTTCCATGGTCATCTGTCAACGTCCAGCTGTCCTGGGGGTCCTGCACTTTGACATCTCACTGCTCACCAGCCTCACTGCCTTACTCTCTATCCTGACTTACTGAGTCCTTAGAGAACAAAGCAGAACTGCCCTTGTCTGTTTCCAAGAGTAATCCCCTCAGCTTTCTCCTCAGCATAGAAAAGCTTCTACTTTCTGAAGTCTATTTCAGATTAAATTTTAGACCCTGGATGCTTTAACGATTGGGGATTGCCCATAAGAATCTCTCAGTCGGTTTCCTTTCTATCAAGCATCCTCTCTGACTTTGGGTTACGTGTCAGGACTTCACGCCTTGCTTTAGCTTTTGTCTAGCGTTTATCATGACTAACGGCAGAAGGATTATTTTGGCCTGCACTGCTCTGCCATTACCAGCAGCCTACATTTCCAGTAAAGGTAGCTGGTAGACTACATTTCCAATAAATTATGTTACAGGTATCAATCTTCTTTTTATCAATAGAAACTATTACCATTTCACATTCTTGACCTGGGATCAAACTGACGATAGGAAGTACTTTATACATTGCCATCCTTAGGGGAATGACTTTGAGTTTCTCAGAGGACAGCTAAGGAGTAGGAGACAACACCGAGGAGAAAAATCAGAGTGCAAAGAGAGCCCTCCAGCAGTTTGAACTCATGAGAACTTGCTGTCACGCACACAGCGTTCACTGCAACTGTCTACGACGGGCTTCTTACGGCCAGATGTTGTTTCTGAAAAAGGCATTGTAGAGTTCATCAACTCTGAGCCAAGACTTCCCGTCCTGACCTGGAATGGCTGATATTTCTGCAGAAAGACAAGAATAAAAGACATGAGATTTAGAAGGGTTCATCTGCGTGGGAAAGAACAAACACTGCATGGCTCCAGATCGGATTCCAATGCCCCGACTCCAGGAAAGAAGAGGAAGTTGGGTTTTGTAATCTGCTGATGTATAGGTGACACATCACCTGCTCATTGTCCTCTCTCGTGTTCCTCAGTGCTGTTGTCTTTTAAGTACAACCATGAACATAAATACTGACTCACAAAACCACAACCTGAAAATAACTGAACAAATATTTATCAAAAGCCTACCACAAAAGAACTTATGGAAAGTACCTAAAACACTAGGTTTATTTTAATATATATATATATATATATATATATATATATATATCAATGCAACAGAAAGTTAAGGAATTGTGGTGTCTACAGTATTTGTACAAGAGGCACTGTCACTCCAGAGAAAAAGTGATAATATGTGTGAATAAACATAACCACAATTGAGGAAATAAGATTGCACATGCTGGAGAGAGTAGCGAGAGAGTCTGTTAGGTAGCAGGATAGGGACTGGGGTGGAGGGGGTGGGGGGTTGTCCCTCTCCATGCCTAGAAGGCCTCAAAACGAGGCTGCTACGGAGAACCAGGCGCACCTCAGCCAGCCATAAAGCCTACTTACTGGGCATGCACCAATTCAAGCCTGAGCCCGGTGGACGGTTGCACATGAGTGGCCAAAATTAGGCCCAGGTGGGCTTACTTCAGCCAATGGGGCCAACCATTACCTTCGACCATGCCTCCCAGGCAAAGGCTCCAAATCCTGGGACCGAGAGACCACCTAGCGGGTCTTCTGATTCTTCTGCACCTTCTGCTTGGCTTGTAGAGGTCCCTCCGGCCTCCGTCCACCACATGTGGGTGCGCAGTGCCACAAAGTTGCCCATGTTCAGAGACGGTAAAACCTGAAACGCCTTCCCTTTATCAAAACAACGCACTTGGATCACAAACCAGGCTTCAGCGTGAATTCTTTCTCTTGCAAAGTCAAGAACCAAGGTATTTCTTACCCCAAAGCCCTGTAACAAGTCCGTTGACTGAAAGTGGTGCACACAAGGAAGGAACTAAGATTCAGTTTACACAGTTGTGTCAGTAAGAGGGGTGGTGCTTGGTTTCCCTGAATGAGTCCCCATTCAAGAGACAGCACCTGGATGGTGTCATGGGTTACTCGTTGGGCTGCCCACTGTGAGTTAGCAGTTCAAATCACCAGTCACTGGTGGAGGCTGCTGGAGAAAGAAGAGGCTTTCTACTCATGTAAAATGTTACAGTCTCAGAAACCCACCGAGTCGCTGTGAGTTGGAATCGACTCCATGGCAGTGTTGTTTTCTTGCATGGCTTCTTCATGACGGTTGGTCTGTTCAGTCTGCGATTGTGCCTGTGCGAAGCGGGGGTCAGACGCTAAAGGGGAGCTTGAGATTGTCAACAGGGCATTTTCCAAGTCTAGAAAATATTTTGGCTAGATGCCATTGAGTCAGCTTCGACTCACAGAGACCCTAGTCTAGAAAATAGTAAGTGGAAAAGAATCATCGAAGCAAATATTGTTAATGGGGAAGGTATATTCATTATTATGGTAATCAGACACTCAATTTCACTTCGTACGCTTTCTGAAGTTTCTCTTCTGAAGAAAACATCATCCGCTCTAGCAGCAGAGGGAAAACTTGGAGACAGATCCTGTGCTTAATGGGAGCTTGGTTGCTATGGTGATAATAGGCATGAGTATTCTGTTGAACTAGGAAGGGAAAGATCTTTTGCACGGCAGAGATTCTCCATGCATTACCCTCCTCTCAGGAGCATATTATCTTCTCTTCTGTAGTCAGCTCCCCTTAAAAGCCACTTTAGAGAGCACATTCTGAACTTGACATGAAAGGAACATCTGTTTTGCATACTGCGTTGCCCGAGTTCACCTTCCATTCTCTCACTTGCACATTCATTTATTTCATCAGCCGCTCAACAAGCATTCGTCCACAGTATACCAGGCACCACAGAGGCGCTACTTACTACAGGCCATGCTGGCCAATGAGGTTTGTCCTCCGTGGAGCTTACTTCCAGGAAGTATCATTAGCTGTGTGTTTGATATTTCTTTTGCTTTCACCTCTCTTCTCCCCTGCTTTCTTGAGCCAGCAGCGTCGTTACTCCGCCATTCATCTTTCAGAGAGCGACGCCATCCAGCCTTGGAAAAATTTATTTGAAACCTCAGTCTCCCTCTTCTCGCCTCTTGTCCTTTCTTTTTCGTTCAGGACAATCTTGGAGCACCTTCAGGGCAAAGCGTAAGCTCCTCGGGCTGCCCCTTCGCATCTGGAACTTCTTGAAGAGCAGTCCCAAGTGTCTGACTCCAAAGGTGACCCAACACCTTCTTGGATCACGGGAAAAAGACAACTGTGCAAGGGAACCTACTTCACTTTGAACGAATAAGTAAAGAATACATTGATAAATCTGTTCTAGTAAGTTATAAAAAAGATATTTTAAGTGACTGGCCATCTACTTCCTTTAAGAGCACAAACCTGGAAACCTCAGAGAGCCATTCTGCTCGGTCCTACAGGGTGGCCACGAGGTGGACTAGACTCAAGGGCAGTGGGGCTGGTTGTGCTGGTATGGTGTAAGAGCCTTTTCTAGTGCCCATTGTGGTACAGGGATTAAAGCCCTTGAGTGCTAACCAACAAGGTCAATGACTCAAACCCACCAGACCCTCTGAAGGAGAGGCTGTGGCAGTCTGCTCCCCTAAGATCTACAGCCTGAGGATCCCTGAGGGGAGAATTCTATGCTGTCTGATGTCACTCTGAGCCATAATTGATGCATCAGCAGCACATCTGGAAGAGCCTTTTATCTAAATATTTTGTGTGGTTTATTTAGAAAAACCGTTTGCTGTCGTGTTGGTGCCAAGTCATGGTGACTGCAGGTATGCCAGGGCAGACCTGAACTCTGCACGAATGTGTGCCAGAGCAGATCTGTCCTCTACGCGAATGTGTGCTAGAGTAGACTGTACTCTGGTTTGTGGAAGTAGATTGGCAGGCCTCCAGTGTCTCTGGGTAGTATTAAGCCTCCAGCTGAGTTAGCAGTTGCACGCTCAACTGCTTGCACCATAATGCCCCACCTTTTCCCCACCCCAGTCTGTTCCAGAGTGCTTCTTGCTGCATCTCATTTCTTCTATCAAAATAAAGCAACCATCACAGCATGACCATGAAGTACTGTCATTCTATTGCTCTGTCTTAGGAACAAACAATGTTCAAAGGAATCCCAATGTTCTTTGTCGTGGGAAGAGTTAAGTTCTCTCGAGATTGAATTTTTTTTGTTTTTCCTCTGACTTGGTATGACACTGAGGTAAGGCAGATCCCAAAGCATTGGAAACCATCCCCAGTACTTTGCTATTCTTGTATGCTGGTAGCCCTGTGGTCTATTGGCATGGAGTTAACGGCCACTATAAGCTAGAGGAGAGCCCAGAACAGAAAGCAGAGCAGGTGACTCTGGATTAGAAGCACTGTTTATTGTTGGCTTGAATTTCTAGACATCAGGTTTTTTTCTAGGGATGACTGTACTGATATCCATAATTCTAAACCTTTTAGGACCACCTTCATAGTCTTCCAGGCATATCAAGACAACAGATCTGTGTCCCATTCATTGTTAGAGCTTAACAGTGACCCCACTCACTGGGTTTTCCTTTACAGTTACCAAAGGAGTCTTGCACGACAAAAACAAAACAGAAAGCCAAGCCCTGCGTGTAAATATACCAATTTGGTCTAAAATGCTTAACAAGGTCTATAAAAATATTTTAAGTGATAGTGCACATGCCAACAGAGAGATTTATGAGAAAAGAAATTATATTTCACTTTCAACCTTGTGTTTTCAAAGGATAATTCATGCTGGACAACCAAAAGAAATGGCAGACTGAAAACATCTGCAAGGGGGATGTTTAACCCCTTCTGAACACTGGCTACCCCAGGAGCTTTCTAAATTCTCTCTTTGAGTGGTGGGTCTTATTTCCCCCTTTGTATCCAGGATCTATTTTTTAAACAAACTAATGTTAGAGCCTACTTAACTTGATCAACATGGTAAACGTGCTATTCAGTAAATGGACTGGAAGGCTACTGAGGAGCCTTCACAATGAAAGGCCACAAAAGAACCTTCAACCACCTCTTGTCTCATTCCAATGCTTGGGTTCCTCAGCCCAGATTAAGGCTGAGATGGGAGGCTGTATTTTCAGGCTTCCTCCTCATTCATGCTCCAGTGGCTGTTGAGTCCAGTCTGGTCCTGCTGACCCGTGTGTGTCGCAGGAGAGAGCGCCTGTGTGCTGCAGAGTTTTTGACGGCTGAGCTTTCACAAGTAGTACACCACAACTTCCTTCCTTGTTCTCCTGCACCCAAAATATTCCATTCATTTCTGAGTATCCTTGTACAATCCAGGATAAGATAATATTATTTAATAATTATTGTTTTTTTTTAAATAAGTTAATTAGCAAAAGGGATATACCATCGACTCCATACTTTAATATCTTATTTAGCATAGCCTCAGTCCCATGATTTGCATGTCACGGGTGCTTCGTGCATACGTGTTGACTGACCAGTGTATCTTCAAATAACTACACAAATCCCAATTTTATAACAGGAGCATATATTTGAAAACCCTCTTTTCTGTTTCAAAAACATGACAGTGATGACATCTAGGAAAAGCCAAATTATTAACCTTCTAAAGTTTAACTGTGGTGCATTATTTTACTCATGTATCTTAGTTTGTAAAAGAGAAACAATGTCAGGCTCCTAATCCAAATTCTTTATGCATAGTGTATTTGGATAACTCATCACAGGGCTTCCTCCTTCGAAAGTAGCAAAGCAAAGAGCTTTGAACAGCTCTCGGAACACCCGGTGTATTGGACTGAATTTCCCAGGGGAATTAATCAATAAATGCATCAAATTATATACTCTGTAGAAAGAGGACATGTTTGCAGGGAACACACCATCGTTACCCAAGTAATCAGGGAGTGTCACCTCCAAAGGAGTATTTGGAAAATGTGAAGGGGTCCCTATTTAGACCCTGCTTTATAATCCCCATTCTACTTTATAAACCCATGTCCAACTAGTCCCTGTTGACCTGTGGTGACCTCCTGCTGGTAGAGGCGAACCGCTCCATGAGTTTTCAACAACTCTGACATTTCTGAAACAGAGCATCAGGCGTGTCTTCTGAGGAGCCTCTGGGTAGGGTGGAATTACCAATCTGTTTATTAGTGGAATGTTTAACCAGTTATTTCACAACAGGACTCCTTACGATCTAGTAAAACAAAAGCAAAACCTAGATCTGTCATTGAGTTGATTCTGACTCATAGTGGCCCTATAGGACATAATAGAATTGCCCCATGGGGGTTCCAAGAGGACACATCTTTACGGGGCAGCGAGCCTTGTCTTTCTCCTGTGGAGTGGCCGATGGATTTGAAATGGGGATTTTGTGATTATAAGCTAAATGCTTGACCCATTACAACACCAGGGCTCACATCTATAGTGAATTATTTTTTTTAAAAAGCCTACTCTTGTGAGATCATTCTTTCATTATACATGCTTCCAAAGACCTCACACACCCCCAACCCCCAAGCCCCGCAGTCTTTGGCCTTCAGGAACGAATGCAAACGGTTGCTACAAACACCCTTAATGCTTCAGGAGAGAGCTATTGCACAGGGATGAAGCACATAGACCCTTTCTCTAATGAGCCTCCAGTTTCATATTGTCCCATGCCCCGAAGCTACTGGGAGAGAGGAGAACATTTTTGTAGATCTAAAATAAATAACTGAAGTAGGTTTGTTACTCACAGAAAAACACAGCGTGTTTACACGAATACCTCTTCTACTTGATTCCTTTGACCTGAGAACTTGAGCGAAACTCTGAAAAGGCTGCCAAGTTCCAATGCTGGGAACAGACCCAGCCTGCGAGATTTGTATTCCCTCCCTCCCTCCTCTAATTACCTGGGAGCATTCGCTCAAGTTGAGAAGGGTTAAACATTTACAATTCAATTTCTACCCATCAATATTTATGATATCTTTGGAGATAGCTTATATATCAAGAGAGCACGAAGCACACGGCATTATGTTGTTTGAAGCATCTCTTAGGTCTGAACAGATTGAATTCAGCCAGGGTGTTTGCTCTTTCTGTTTCCTCACCTCCACGTGCTCAAATCTAGTCCTCCTTGGGTTTTTTCCTAGGTTCCTTTTTGCCCCAATATATTTTGCTCCATCAAATCTGCCTCTAGACCACTAGCCTTCCTGGCTGTGGACAGGAAAGACTGTATCTCTGGACATTTCCTTGTCCAAAACAAATCCACTGTCCCAGAGTCCATTTGGACTCCCAATGACCCTGTAAGACAGAGTGGAACTGCCCTCTGGGTTCCGAGAACTGTTACTTTTTAGGGGAGTAAAAAGCCTCATCTTTCTACAGAATGACTAGTGGTTTTGAACTTCTGATCTTGCTGTTGTCAGCCCAATGCATAACCACCAGGGATCCTCTATAGCTCCTTGTCCAGGATGGAAAATCCTGTCCAGTTATGAAAAGCGAGTAGGGACAGCAGCCATGGCGAGCAAGGAGGAGGCACGTGGCTCTTGGGGATGCAGGGTTCCCCTCTAGGAAATGGGTGCCACTCCTGCTCACTCGCAGTGGAGCTCCTGAGACCCCCCCCCCCATTTTCTTTTCCCTCCTGCACCATTCCCCAAGTCCAGGCTGCTTCATCCACTAGCATGTCATGGCTCCTCCTTCCATTCCAACCTCAATACATTTGGTTTTACCACCACAGAAAGTTGACATATTTGTTGACCAGCTCAGAGTGTAAGAGATGTATGTGTGTGTGTGTGTAAATGTAAGGACTTTGCATTTCTAATGAACATTTCCGTCTCATGTAATTGATATCCACTTATAACTAACATAATCTGCATCAAGTCAACCATCGACAGAAACATATCTTTGTCCACTTATTAAAGTCAAATATTAATGAAAACATCCAGCCTTCTTGTAGCAGCAAAGGCTCCTGAAGCCTCCAGCCATCTCTTGGTAAGGTAGACATACCTGGGATTCCTGTAGCCTGTCCATTGGACTCCTGTTGGAACAGCCTGCCCTGCTGGGCACAGTGGTTAGGAGTGGGGGGGGGGCGCAGGGCGGGGGCTGAGAGACAGCACCTGGGTGGCACAGCCCTGCCTATCTGGAAAGTCCAGAGAGTATTTTCTTGGTGCAGCTCAGTCCTGATCTAGCACCCAGCACCCCCCCCCCCACTCCCGGGGTGCAATTTATGAACTGTTTGCATTTCTCATGCCTCCCAGCTTCAGTCCTGTGCTCAAATCTCCTGAGCAGGCCTGGAGGCCCCACTTGATGCTAGGGAGCAAACATTCCCTTCTCTTTAGCCATTGGTTTGGGGAGGTGGGTTGCTGATATTTCAAAACAACAATTCTTTGCCCTTTGTAAATTAGAGATCACTTGTGTGACCAGTCATAAGTTGGGATTTCTGCAAAGTTTCACCTGATGAGCTAAAGACTTTTGGGCAAAACCTTGGCATGATGTCCCACAAACCTTGCACCCAAATCTCTCAGACATCCTGTTCCTCCATCCAGAATAACAGCCACACATCACCAGTACTCTTTCTTTCAGAATCTCCTTATTCAAGCTCGTCTCATGAGATAGTTGTGAAAAATCAGCCATTGCCTATGATGTATTGCTAGCGTAAGAACACAGTAGCACACAAGGATGGACTCATGCCATCCTACCTGTAAGATAAATTAAGTCAGTAAAATGAAACCAGTGCTCCGTAAACAGCTCCTGTATTCTTTTTCTTTTGGGATACCTTCCTTGGCCCACATCATCACATCATTTTTTGTTGTAAATATTTTCCAAATAGATTGGGTTTATGGTTTCCATATTTTGGTAAATAACTTTCTGTTTGGGGTTTTTTTCCCTTTTCTTTTGTAGGGTATTAAGTTAGGTTTCAATATTTTTGAAATTACCTTTTTTTTTCTTATAAAACTTTGGCCTTATTGTGGCTATAATCATTTTTTCCCCATGTGGGTCATTATAACAGGAAGAAAGAACTTTCAGATGTAGGGACTTCTTGGAATGTTAAGATTGAGTCTTTTAGAAATTCAAACACCCTGGCTCTGGGATGCAAACAAAACAGAGAAGCACCAATGGTTGTGACCCTATAATAGAAACGCGTCCTTTGGTCCAAGAAAGATTTTAGCATTTAGAGGTTCAGCTTGTGTCTTCTCAACTACAGCAAGGTCAAGAAAATCCCCAGGGCTTTCAAGGACATTTCCAGTCCAATCATGTTTCCTTAGCTGGCTGGCAGACAGCTGAATAACCCAAAGTCCAATGCTGTTGAGTTGATTCCGGCTCATAGCAACCCTATAGGGTAGAATAGAACTGCTCCCTGGGGTTGTCAAGGCTGTACATCTCTGTGGGAGCAGAGCCTCCTCTTTCTTCCTCAGAGCAGCTGATGGGCTTCAACTGCTGTCGTTGGGGTAAACGGGGCACCAATAGGCAGGTTAGCCTTTATTACTAAGTGCAGTTCACGTGCCTGGCCCTCTGGCTAGGTGCTTCCATCATCACAGTGGACCCTAGCAAAGTGATGGTTTCATGAGGTGTTGAAGTTTAGAAAAATGAAATAGCTTGCCTCTGGCCATAGTGCCAGGAAATGGATAGAGCCAAATTTCAAATTCAGATCCTCCTAGCAGAAGGAAAGCCCAAGGTAAGCAGCCTTGGGGCTGGGATGCGGCGGGGGCTAAAGAGGAGCTCTTCGTTCTCTCGCATAGAGTCTGTCCATCCTAGTCTTAAGTAGGCAGCCTCCAGAAACCAGTGACACAGCAAGTCCATCAACAGGCTGTTTCCATCCTAAGATTCCTGGGCAGGGAGGGTACGGTGGGGACTTAGGGGTCTCTCCGCGAGGTCGTTGCGAGCTCCTGACTCAGAAGGAAATCGCGAAGGGGAAGGAGGCTGGCGTGGAAGGCCTCATGGAAGATCTGGCATTGATATTCCATAACAAAGAACACTTGCAACCCTTGCCACAGCCTTTTTGGTTCTCCCAGGATATTTTTATTACATTCCAAGTAACTGCCCTTGAAAGATTCTCCTGCAGTTCTCAATTTACTCAAGTAACTACTATCTCCTTCCCTCGCCTTCTGCTCTTACATTAGAAGTGAGGGGGGTGGGTGTTTGGGGGGTGGTTTCAGGGCTTCTATATTACCTTTGCTGATTTTGAAAGAGAGGCAAAAACCTGCAGGATGGAAAGCTCAAATAGCTCCCTTTCAAAGCACTTGAGAGCAAGACAAAAAATCAGGCGGTGACATTCATAGCTGTGTTATGCAAGCAGTGACAGATGCATGTGCATTACTGAAGCCCCGTCTGTGATGCGAAGAAACCCCACTTAGGTGCCAGTCACCTTTTTCACCTCAGCACAAGGATGCTGTGTTACCTCCTCACACAGCGCCGCGGGAGAAGGGTGCACTCCCCTGCTCTTCCCAGTGCCCTTTTCTAAAAATGTGGAAGGCTTTCCAGTTCCAAATAGCAAATCAAATGCTGGGGGTATTTACCCCGTATTCTACCTCTCTAAATTTTTTTTCAGGTTGTGGTGATGGTGGTGGGGGAGGGCTTGGATACTTCCTCTCTGATAGAGCATATCTTTTATCTACTAATTAGATTTTTTTGCTGTCTGTCTTTTATTTAGACCAGTGGCTCTCAACCTTCCTAATGCCACAACTCTTTAATACAGCTCCTCATGCTGTGGTGAATCCACCCCCCAACCATAAAATTATTTTTGTTGCTGCTTCATAATTGTAATTCTGCTGCTGTTGTGGATCGGATGACCCCTGTGAAAGGGTCAAGACCCACAGGTTGCAAATGGCTGCTTTCCACAATTCAAGGTCAACAGTGAATTATGCAAGGTCTCCCGTTTGAACCCACCAGCTGCTCCAGGGGAGAAAGATGAGGCTGTCTGCTCAAGTCAAGATTTACAGCCTCAGAAACCTGAAGGGGCAGTTCCACTTTGTTCTATGGGGCCAGCGAGCTTTTGACTTTTCTTTTCTTGAGGAAATAAACTATGCAAAATAGATGAAAAGCCTGGTGATTTATTTTCCCCCAAACCAGCCAATCAACTCTATGGAACATGACAGTCTGGTCATCCGCCACAAATCGTAGGGCTGGCTCAGGGGTGGGCAGTCTTTCCTTTTGTTGTGCCTGGGTCGACATGAGTTTAGGGTCACTCAATGACAGCCAACAGTAACCGCCCTTATAAGGTATTTCAAACTCAGAGTCATCAGAGGAACACTACGGCCAGGGGAATTAGGGGAAGGTGATAGGATGTGGAGAAATCAGGACGGAGGAGAAAGACAAAGGAACTAGAAATACTTGCTCTACACATGTTCTCATGCAGCTCCTACACCTACAGGCATCACTGAAAACTCCCTGCCACTGAGTTCAATTCAACTCTTAGCAACCTTGTAAGGCAAGGCAGAACGAGGGCTCATCAAAACGCCAAGAAATAAACCCTAAACCCCAAGAAGCTTAAGCTAGAGCCCCTTTTGTGACATTGTTCTGTCACCCAAGCTTATACAGTGGGAAAAGGACTGGAGTGTAAATTCTGAGCATCCCCCAGAGGCTGTGGATGACAGTGATAACCACAGCCAAATCCATTTGAAGAGTCCCCACCCACGTGGACTCCGACTCCACTGAATTCCTTCTGACCAGGAACCAAGAATGTAGATAATCTGGGCGCCTCAGGTGGAGTGCATTTTGGAAGTAGATGACCTCCATCCACCTCTAGGCCTCCCAGGGAGGCTTGCCTAGGTGTGTTCTTGATGAACAGTACTGCGAGTTGCATAGTCATGAGTGGTACCCTGACTGCCTTGGTCGAAACGCCGGCTACCAATCTTGTAAGCCCTTCTATCTAACAATGTGAGTGTCCCAGTCATGGTCCCATTCCTGCGTCTGTGGTCCCACCTCTCACTGTGATGTCCTGATCTGCCACCAATTATGTTTTTTTGACGGTTTCTGTTGTCCTCCCAAGTCCTTTGGAAAGCTCTGTATCTCAGCAAAAACCTTTGGAGGCCATTTTGACCTTGGGCTAATGACCTCCCACATCTGGATGATATGTCTACTTATTTGTGTGGTCTTTGTCCTTTTTTAAGACGTAGTGATGTTCTCCTTAAATTACAATGGAAATTGAGGTCTCTTTTATACCCTAAAGCAGAAACAAACAAAACGTTTTATTGAATCAGGTGGCCTGCCCTAACGGTGTATAACCTTGGTAAGGTCATGTGACTCCCCCCACCATCCATCTCTCTCACTGGAAAGTGAAGGAATTGGACTTGAAGAAGCTATTGTCCCTATTAGCTCTGACCTGACATCCGTTCTGGAGAGGTGACTTGTCCAAAGTCATCCAGCTAGTGAGAGGGAAAAGTAGACTATGTTTAGGGTCTCCTGAGAAATTAAGACTTTTATAGCTTCCTTTGGGTGGAGTTGGTTTATGAAGATATCTCATTCCATGTGTGGATCTGAGTAGGCGCCCATTTCTCTGAGCGGCCCTGTGCTTTTCCAAACCACTTACCCATTTTGATCTTGCTTTCAAATGTCCCTTGGCTGTTTCCAGCAGCCTGAACAAGATAACCCAGCTCTCAAAGACTGGCTGACTTTGACCATGAAAGTGAAATCCTGAAAGAGCCATGTGTTTGCTAAGGAGAGCAGAGAGTCTGCCACCCCAGAGAGAGGAAATAGGTGCAGGTAAGGGGCTTTGGCCCTCTGTCTCGCTCACACTGCCTCATCCCTGCCCTGACGACACAGAGGGGCTCAATGCGAAGGAGATCTGCTGTTGGCTGTCTCTCTTTGCTGCCCGCCAAACACACATTTAAAGACTCCCCACGGATTACTTGCAAACTTGAGTTTCTGATGTGGAAGGAAATGTTTCCAGATATTTAAGGAGGGGGGTGGGTGGAGTCACAACAAATTCTCTAGCATCACACACACAAAATGAAAATACTTAGCTTTGAAACTTTGGACAGAATACTAAATAAGAGTACAGAATTTGGGTTATGCCAGATATGAATGCCAGTACTATAGGAAAGAACCTCCTAAAACATATCCAGCCCAGGCAAAAATAAAACAAGCAAAAAATAGAATATCATTTGAACTATAGCTGGCTCATAAATTCAGCTCCCAAATTACAAGCCAACACACATACTGTATTGTACAGCTGAGCTTGTGAGGGGACACGTTAGCAATAAACCAAAAAGCTTTAAAAAACAACACAGTGGAGTTAAAACACACACACACAGCACAAGACAGTGTGACAAAAGTCAGGCTAAGTAACTAGCTGGGAAAGAACACCAACACAGTATGTGATTTTCCTGGATTGGCCCGTGCCTGTGCTGCAGTGCATGAGTCAATATGGGCGGGTCCGTTGAGTGTGTTTGACAAATAAGCTTTACTTCTCACCAGGACATTTGGATGCTACATAAATAGAAACCTTCTTTTCATCTTGAGAAACATAAGGAAGTGCTTTCTCCGGGTGAATGTTTGTCTCCGATCACTTGGAAAAGAGAAAGAACATTTATTTCCATGTTTCTCATATCTAACAAACCCTATTGACCTTCCGTTGAACTTGCAAACATTGCTTTGGTCCAGCCTCTCTAGAAAGATCAAACTCGCCTTGCTTTACCATCCGTGTGTGCCCTGACATCACTGGTGTGTGTGTGTGTGTGTGTGTGTGTGTGTGTGTGTGTGTGTGTGTGTGTGTGAAGTGTACATTGAGATGGCTGACACTGTCCAAAGGAATGATATCAAAATGACTCGCTTTAAAATTTGTGTATGGCGCTTCAGTAGAAATTATGAAGTGATCCCTGTAGTTAGTTATAACAATGCAAACATTTTTTTCTTAATCCCAGTTTACATCTATCAATATACATACAGGGTTAAAATTCTAGGCTAACTTACTTCTTTGAGCCTTCTGCTGGGGTTGGTGCCCACTAAGTGTTGGACTGATAACGACGAGGTTGGTAGTTCAAACCCACCATTCACTCAGCAGGAGAACGATGCAGCCATTGGATCCCTTAAAACTGTACAACCTCAGAAACTCTATCAAGGGCCACCATGAGTCCGATTCAACTTGAAGGCAGGGGTGAGTGATAAGTGGGTTCTGGGAAAGGTTGTCATTATTACCCAATTGCAATAACACTTTGGTTTCATCCGCCATCTGCCCAGGCTATAAGCATATGCTGTTGGTGTCGTTGCTGCTAATGTTTATACAGTTGCTGATTCTGTCCATTTTTTCTGACGTTTTAGCTAAACATTGTGGTGATTGGTATTTGTGAACCTATGTGATATTTTCATTTTTAGAATGCGGTTGCAATTGAAAGAAAGAGAGAAAAATCAGTTACTAATAATGTTATAACTAATCCTGCAATTTGATATAGAAAAAATTTACAAGCGAATATTTATATAACCTAAAAGGCTACATTCGTCGTTAATATTTATATAACCTAAAAGTCTGCATTCAAGGGATGGGAGCTGTATTTATCAATTTTTATTCTATGATGAAAATTGATAATAAACATGTTTAGTGTTCCTTTATGATCTGGTACAGGAGGAAGTGCGTGGGCAATGGGGCAGAACTGACAACTTGTGTTACCACACTGGGTGATCCTTTCCCAATGAGGCCAGGGTCCATGGCTTCAGAAACATCATCGATCTGGCCTGACTTCCTATTTTCAAGGATACTTTTCTGTTTTGTTGGGGAAGGGACTTTCTAATGTAGATGCCACTGTGTGAAGCTGGGAATGTGCAACTAGAGGATGCTGAACCGTCTGACAACCGTCCCATGACCTGGACGGTGTGGGCTGGCTGGTGGAGCCTATAGTTCGCCCCTGCCAGGACCTGCAGAAGAAAAGAATCCTGGTTTGTACATGAGAATCCAGCCCCAGGCAGGGAGCCTTCCCTGGGCAGACCACTGGGTTTCTGGCATTCTTCTTGGACTTCCATCCCCCTCCTCCCTGTGTAGAAGGTGGCAGCAGTCTCCTATTGCCAAGGCCTGGAGTCTGTCGTGCAGGAGCTGGGATATGTTTGCAGAGGCCGATCTCCTTTCCTGTTGTCTCCTGCCTCTCACAGGAAGTGTCGAGATCTCACCAGATTTTAAAATACAAAGTGGCCATCCACATCAGGTGTGTTTCGGCTTGCTTACGGAGAAGCGGGGCTGCTAGAGAAAGCCGTTGCCTGGATGCTGCTATGGGTCGAAGTAGGTCACACCACAATATGTGTGGCAGATCCTCACCCCCCGGCCTTTGGTTATAATTCCATTTGGGAATGGGTTGTCCTTGTCAGGCTAACATGAGGCAGAATTTGTTTAGGGCATGTCTTAAGTCCATTTATTTTGAGATATGAAAGAGATTAAGCAACCGAGTGGGTGAGATAGATGCCCAAGCACATGGAGATCCTCCGGAACCCAGGAAGCAGAAGCTGGGAGACGGGGACCCACCTCGAGCACTGACAGAGACAGAAAGCCTCCCCCTAAGTCAGGAGTTGGCTAACCTGCAGCGCATGAGCATTAACAGTGAAAGGGCAGACTCTTTGAAATTGGTAAATTCTAAAAATCAAAACAGAGGCAAATTATCCCCATAATAAGAAGAATGGAATATTTCCTCTGGTAATTCTTCCTGGATAAGGTCTCCACTTGCAGTCTCTGTTTCCCCTGTGGGGTCGGCAAACTGCAGCTCTGGAGCTATATGTGGCTCCTTTGGTAGCTATCTATGGCTCTGAAATAAAATGGGGGAAAAGTTACAGAACATTTTATTTATATAATGGTGATTTTATTTGTCAAAAGATACTTATGGCTCTTGAATAATGTTTAAATTGTTGTAGGGACAAGATTGACCCTTTGGTCCCCAAAGTTGGCCTAACCTGGCCCTAGATCCAACACTCTGAATGAGGACATCCGGTCTCCCACACTGCGAGGAAATGTGTGTGTTTGTGAAAGCCTTTGCTTGTGGCATGTTCATGGTGGCAGCTCTTGATCCCTAAGAGCCAGGGAACTGTCCGAAGAAAACTGACGAGGGACTTGTGTCTTTTGTTTGAATTCATCTCTTCTCCCAAGGCTAGTCTCTTTACATCTCTCCTCCTTAGTCTTGGACCTGCTGTTGACCCTAGAGTACAGGCTACTATCCTTAGAAGGAAATGGAATAATTAAAGGTCATTCCGTGTCCTGCCATGCCTCTATATCCCTCCCAAGAAAGGCACGTAGTGCTCACAAGGTTGCGAGGTTCCGTGTTGTAAAAGTAGAATTCTAACTGTAATCCTAGAATGCTTACGCTTTCCATTCAGCATCGGCTCCAGCGCTCATGCTCAAATACTTGCCTTTATGTTTATTTGCCAGAGTATGCAACAGGGTGCACATTCTGAGGCATTTTATTTCTTCAAAGAGCTGATATTTGAAAATCTCAAATATTTGTACTTATCTTAATTGCCAAATATGTGCGGTGGTGTGTATGTGTATTTTTCCCCTACAACAAGTCCGACTTTTGTGTTTTCTTTTAGATCAAGTCTCAACTCTAAAATGCCATAGCATTTCTTTGTTATCCGCCTCTTAAGCGTAGGAATTTCGTGAATATTGAATTATGAGTATTTTACTAAAAATAGGCCTTCTATGACTTCTGTCTGCCTGTAGAAATATTAGAAAAGGATAGGATATCATATCTTCTATTAGAGGATGAATGTTTGGATGGTTGAGTTTCCCCATTGTAGACAGGGAGCATAGGTTGAATGCAGTGCTTAGTGGTATACTGATAACGTCAAGGTTTGCAGTTCAAAACCAGAAGCTGCTCTGTGGAAGAAAGATGAGGCTTGCTACTCCTGTAGAGATTTACAGTCTTGGAAACCCCAGGGGGCAGTGCTACTCTGTGCTGTGGAGTCGCTAGGCATCAGTATGATTCCATGGCCATGAATTTGGTTGGGTTTTTCTAGAACGAATAAGGGGAAGTTAGCGTTAAGGAGCCTTGGTGATGCGGAGGTTAATCACTGGGTTCCTAAGTGACAGCTTGGTGTTTTCCACCCATCCAAGGCCCCTCAGCCTCCCTCCTCCCCCCCCAAAAATCTGTTTATCTGCTCTCTTAAAGACTCTAAACAATCAAAATTCATGCCACTTAGTTGATTGCAACTCAGAATAACCCTATAGGTCAGAGGAGAATGGCTCCCCAAGGGTTTCCAAGGTTGAAAATCTTCTGGAAAGCAGAAATCTTCATCTTCCTCCTTCAGAGAAGTGGGTGGACTAAAAACATGTAAAGACTGCAGTCTGGGAAATGGCGTGGGGGCAGTTCTACTCTGTCAAATAGGATCACGATGAACAGGAATCAACAAAGCACACACAACAACAGCACTAAATAATCAACATACCTTAACTCTGGCATGGGCCATGCACAATAGACATGTTTGCTTTCAAATGAGCTGTTTCTTTGGGTCTAGTGGGGAATCCTGGTAGCATAGTGGAAACGTGTTGGCCTGTGATCTGGTAGGTCACCGATTTGAAACCACCAGCCATGCCACCAGCTACTCCTGTAAAGAGTTACAACCTCAGAAATCCACAGTAGCCGTTCTACCCTGTTCTGTTAGGTCGTCATGCATCATAATTGACTTGATGGCGATGAGTATAGCGTTTGGGGTCTAGCAAGTTTCTCAACATTTTTTTCACATGATTCTATTCAGCAATGATGCTGGAAGTAAATAGTCCAAAGAACTCATGGACCATGTGATCAATGGCCTTGTGACCCTGAGACCAGAAGAAGTAGATGGTGCCCTGCCATCATGGCTGACTACTCTAAAAGGGATATAATAGGATGTTTTGTATTGAGAGGGAGACAAATGTGGAACAAAACTCAAAATGCCAAAAAAGTCCAGGCTTCCTGGTATGACAGGTAGTAGACCTGCCCAGACTATGGCCTTTAGCCATTCCTCTGACCAGAACTGATTAACTTTTTGGATAACTTTTAGCCAAATGATAGGTCTATAAGGTGAACATTAACAACTAGGACATACGCACTCCAGAGAACAATCAATAATTTGAGTTCAAAAGGATAGCATTTGCCTAAGAATCAAGTTCAGAAGACAGGAGAGGATAGGAGAGATGGAGGCATGGGGATGGTAAACCGGGAAAAAGTGGGAACAGCATGTTGTCCTATTGTGGGGATCGCAATCATTTTCACAAAGTGAATGCATACAAATTGTGGAATGAAGACCATGTTCTGGTAAACTTGTACCCTAATCACAATACCAAGTTCAAGTTAAGATAAAACTGTTATCTGATACTTAAACTAGATCATGGAAATAAAGTTCAATCCATCTATCTAAAAGAGCTTCTGATCTTAATCAAGTTTTAATCATTGGAGCAGAAGGCATTCTTGATTTCTTCACAAGCTGCTGGGCCCTCTTCCCCAATTATCCTCCCTTTTCGTGGAGCAGAACGTAGTGAATCCGTGGCACACTATCGCCCTCTTCACGCCCTCTCTTGAGCAGTCCCTTCCTTCTCGGTTCTAGAAGTTGCCAAATTGAAAGGCTGTGTGTCGTGGCACCGGTAACTGAACTGGAGGACTTCCATTTGAACCGTGAGAAGTGCACCATCTATCCTTTTCCAATTGTACTGAGGGGTTTGGTTTGGGGTTAAAAATCTCAAAATGCCAAAAAGTCAGATCAAGATCAGAGAGCTGATAGACTAGTTACTGTTGCATCAGCCCAACTCATGGCAGCTTCACCAGGGCAGCTGCAATGAAAGACACAGGACTTGAGTTTGAATCCTGGCTTTGCCACTTCCCAAATGAGTGATCTCTCCTGGCTTACTTACACTTTCTAACTTGTCTTGGTTTCCCTTCTATTCAATGGGCTATCACTTTAAAAGGTTGATGTGCTGACGGAAAGAGATATAAAAGCCGTTGATCACATAGACTCCAGTCTGTAAGAAGAATTCAAAGTCAAAGGTCTATGTACAGAAAGCCTCCAACCAGTCAGAGATCTCCAGAGATATCGAGACAACAGGTGATGTAGATAAGGTAAAACTCACTCACTGCCATACTGCTGAATAGGATTCATAGAATCAAAGGAGACAACGGAGAACTGCCCCTTTCTGCTTTCTGAGGCTGCAAATCTTTACGATCTCGTCTTTCTCTTGTGGAGGGGCTGCTGAATGCAAATTACTGACCTCGTGGCTAGCAATTTAACCTGTAAGCGACCCACTCTGCCACTAGGGCACTTATGGCTGGTAGTGCCCACTTTGGGGAAACACTTAAATTGTTCTGTACATACCTCTAGCTGTGCCGTCCATATTCCAAGAATAAGCTCCTTTTCTCAAAGTGAAATAGTCGTTTACGTTAACCGCCTCTACAAAATACCTTTATCCCGACACTTAAAAGTAGTATTTGATTAAATGGCGGCGCAGTGGATGAAGCTGCTAACAGAAAAGATGGGTGCTTTTTGCTTACCAGCTGCTCCGAGGGACACCATGTGGAAGGCTTTTAGCATCAGGACCCGCAGGGCCAGTTCTACTCTTCTGCTTGGACACCGATGAGTAAGAATCAATGCAAGGGTGTCGCGCTTGGGTTTGATGTCTAGTGCAGCCAAGCTGACTCAAAGAGTTAACCCTGGCAGGCCTCCACTCTGACACAGGGATTGGATTTTGACGAGGGAAATCTAGAATTAAATCTGCCACTTGTCTAGTAGTTTGTTGTACTGTGGTGGATTGTGTGTTGCTACAATGTGGGAAACCATGCTATTGGTATTGCTGATTCCAGCAGTGTTACCCGTGGGCCCTTGATGAGCAGGTTTGATGCAACCTCCAGGCTGAGAGACTCAGATCAAAGGTCTGATGACCTACTTCTAAAAATAAGTCAATGGAAACGCCACAGAACACTGTCTACTACACTTGTTTTGTACATGTCACCAAGAGAGATCCGTTGCTCAAGAGGGACATCCCATTTGGTGACACACAGGGCCAGTACACATCAAGAGGACCCTTGATGAAATGGATTGGCCCCCTAGCCGCAACAATGGACTTAGATAGGCTGGGGATGAGAAGGATATTCTAGGACCTGGCAATGCTTCATGCTGTTGGACATCGGGCCACCGTTGAGTCTGAGTTGATGCTCGATCAGTAAGAATCAAAAGTGTAGCTACTTCTCCCATCCCTCTCTTGGGCCTCAAGGAGTCTGTGAGGTCTCCTTCTATATAAGGATGGCTGAACAACTCTAAGATCCAGCCCCGCTTCCCTGAGCGGGTAACATCCCTGTAGCGGAGGGCTCTACCGTGCGGAAGACTGCTGGCTCTGAAGGAGAGCCTGCTCAAGACGGACTGCATCTTGGCCTTCTTGCAGGATCAATCTTCATACTCACTCCGCATTAAAGTTTTATGTAGAGCCTAAAAAAATCTGACATCAAGCCTGTAGCCTCGACTTTCTGGTGTTAATGGTTTGGGTTGGGCCTGGGCATTAGCAGTTGTTTAAAATGCCCCAGCTGCTCCTAATGTAAAGTCCGAGTGAAGGGCCATCTTCATAAATATCCCAGATCTTAGTGGCCTGGACATAATGGGACCAAGGTTGTCTCAAGTTGTAGCTAGTGGTGTTGAATGACCCAATTCTAGAGAATCCTTCCTCTCTCAGGTATAATAAATTGGGATGCCTGCTTCCAGAAAGGTGCTGGTAATTAATGGTGGTTATTTGTTGTCAACTCCTAACGACTCCATGTGACTAAGTTGCACTGCCCTATTGGGGTTTTTAGGGCTGTATTCTCGAAAAAGTACAGATATTTCTCCTATGCAACCTCTGAATGGTTTGAAGCAACTAACTATTGGTTAACAGCCAGCTGCTTAAGCTATTGCACCATGGAGGGCTCCTTCCCCAAAGAATACAATCAACAAAATGGATCATAGCTCCTTCTTCCACCTGGAGCAAGTCCTGGGCAGGGATACATGGTCTTTTCCTGCTGCCTGTGGGTTCCAACGTCCCAAGTAGTTTTGAATAACTGCAGGGTTGCCTGCTGCAGAGTTGTTGCTGTTCTAAAGCACGTCACGGCAGTAGCCTCATTTCAGCTGATATCATTGTGTACTGCTAGATCTCTGCCCACATTTAGTTCCTGCATTTCTGAATTAAGAAGTACTTAAACTGTAATGACTTACTTAGTTCGCTTGTTCTCTAATGGTGGGTGCACAGCCTGGCTCTTAAACCACTGAACGAAGAGGATATTTTGATCAAGTCATAGCCAATTGCCTGAAAAAGAAAAAAGTCAGAGAGAGCACTGTGAAAGCATTTACATTATGGGAACAGAACCAAGCTGTCTTGATTTTCAGTCCTCTATATCAATTAAACCACATAATAAAACACAGAAGGCTACTACCTCTTTTCTTGAAGGCATGAGATTATGCTTGTCTTTCCTCTTTTTCCGACACCGGATCTCTAACCCATAGCAGTGAATACATTAGCCTCATCTCAAGAAACCCTCACCTAGCCGAATCCAATTTCTGTTTTCATTCCTTCTTATTCCCATCCCCAAATCAGACGAGGGTCCTGTTGCTAGATATCAGTCAAATGGTTCTCCTCTCCTCTTTCTTCAGGACAAAGCCTCCACCTGAGTAAACGGAGCACAGCAATATCCACTCAGGCTTTGTGAGATACCTAGGATGGATTTTGACAACTACATGAAATGTGGAATCTTATAGAAAAAGAAGTGGTCTGTCTTAAACACATCTGTCCAGGGAAGGGGTTCGTTTAAGACACTGGATTCCAAATTGCAGTCAAATGGCTCCACTCTATCTTCTACCCACTCCCAAGAAGGACATTAATTCCATTCTCAGGGTGACGCCTGAGAGCCAGAGGGTTTTGGGTGACCAGGATAGATTGAATTACTTGCACCTAACATGGACAGGAGACCTTCAAAATAACTGTATAAAATAAGGTTCTTGCTAAATGAGAACCTGTGTCTAAGCCTAAGGACAGTAGGGAACAAGAATAAAAAACTTTAATTTCACTTTGAACATAAGCTTTCCGGATGGTGTAAAGGTTAAAAGTGCTTGGCTGTAACCCAAAAAGTTGCAGGTTGGAGTCCACTCACAGACTCCTTGGAAAAAAGACCTGGTGATTCACTTCTGAAAAATCAGCGACCAAAACCCCACGGAATACACTTTGACTCTCACACATATGGGGTCATGTGTCTGAAGGAACTGGATGGCAGCAGGTTCTGGGCCATGCAGAGGCAGCTCTCCTAGGAGCCATGGGTGTGAGTCCAGTGGAGGGAAGCCCTTCAGAAAGGGACCACTCAAGTTCATGTCTGGTTTGCTTGACACAGTGGATTCCTTCATTCCATGTACATCTAATGAATGCTGGGTATTTATTAAACATAGCACAACGAGTTTATTGGAGGTATGCTATTTTATTTGTCAAACCTGGTAACATAGTCAACTGGATCGGTTGGACCTACTTGGGCTTACTGAGCTTTGTTTGCTTTCCCTTGGAAATGACTTCTGCATCCTTCACGCCACACAGTCCTACAGACAATTGTATGAAGCATCCACTGATTTCCATTCCCCCCTTTCTTTGTGTTGAGTGACCACTTGCCTGTAAGTGGACTGGGCTCGTGGACACCCGCAGGTAGAGAACACAATTGTGTGCCCATAGGACTTTCCAAGCTGTGTGACCTTTGGCCAGAACTTTCTCCTGATGTGCCCTTTCAGCGGATGGTTCCAGATCCCTATCTTTTGGTTAGCAGTCCAGCGCTTAATTGTTTGGGCCACTGAAGAGACTCCATACAATGATGATTCATTATTTCCTCGTGTATTCTTTATTTCATCTTCTCCTGTATTTACTTTACTGATATAGTGCCTTGATGTGGTGCTCACTCCTTTCTCAATTATATTTGCTAGACAGAGGCTTATGCATATGCAGTAGTGTTTGTCAATATAAAAGCTCAGTATATATACACAAATTTTGGCTATGTATTGTAATTTTTTATATTTATATTTATTATATAATTTATATATACATTTCATATTTTATTTATTATATATCTGCATTTATATAGAATTAAATCTGTATAAAGTAAATATATTATATAATACATCAATATTATAAGTATATATGATATATACTTATAAATATATCAAGTATATATATTAATATAGGAAAGAAACAAAATGATGAACAGCATGGGTCAAAAGTACATACATATTATATATGTTTGTACATGCATAGAAAGTATGTGACAAAATATTGGTCCTTAGCAATTACCAGGAATCCTGGTGGCATAGTGGTTATGTGTTGGGCTGCTAACCTCAAGGTTGGCAGTTTGAAACCACCTACTCCCCTAAAGAGTTCCAGTCACAGAAACCCATAAGACCAGTTCAACTAGGCAGCTGTGAGTCAGCATCGACTTGTTAACAGTGGGTTAGTTTTGCTTTGTTGTATTATTTCTTAAAAATGGGAACAGAAAGAGTGGGGGGAATAGCGAAGGTGGTTTTTATTTCTACCTTCTACACTGTACACATTCTAAATAACTTTTAAATGACTTGAAACAACTCCAAACAGCTATCAGGCCTGGGCTTTGCTTTGCAGCACAGCGACCTCTATGCTGTGCGTGTGGGCTGCGGCCCCACGGAACTTGATTGCCGTTTGACTCCTGGCTGTGTGTCATCAGACTGGATTGCCAGAGCACTTAGGGGAAGTCACTTGATCCACTTGCCTTTGGCACCGTGGCCGTTCTCAAAATAGACATACTCAAATGAAATGAGTTATATTAAAACCCCGTCCCCAAAGTTCGTTTGACTGAGTCTACGTTATGTCTATGAAAAAAAAATTAATATGGGATTATTTTATGTGAGAGTGAAAAGTTCAGCCTCAATTGTAGTATTTAATTCTGAGACTGGTCTCATTATCCATTGGAAGTATCCTCTGGGTTTGTCCTCACCCATTAAAACTTTTCAAACAGTGGGTCACATGCCAACAAAGAAAAGTTTCCTGTGGTTGGAACTGAGAATAAGTGTGATCAAGGACCCTGCAGACTAACTTGCTTTGACCAATGCAAAACTAGGAAATATCTGTCTGCAGCTAATGTCATATATATAGAATTACCCTTGTTTGCAAATTCATTACACAACACAAAGAGAAATGTGCAAAGTCTATAACAGCTCACAAATGAGAAAATGTAGCTCATCATTCACACCTTGAAAAATTGAATTAGTTCAATTTTTACTAAGACAGGAGTGTTGCATATTTTCATGAGGTATCTACTAACCAATGTTGGAAATCCCGTAATGAGTAGAAGTCCTTAATCCCTACAAATTAGGAGTTTCTATCAATATCCCAAAAGGTGTCTAGAAAAGTCGAATGGTTCGTGTTCTTGGCTGCTAACACAAACAAGTTTCCCCAGACCCGTCTCAGAAGAAACCACTGGTGGTGGACCTCCCAAAAGTCAGCAATTGAAAATCACATGGGACAGTTCTGCTCTGACACACATAGGATTGTTATGGATTGGAGCGTACTGGATGGCAGCAGATTTTATCGTTATGTTTAAATCATGAACCCCAGCCGTGCGGCTGTGGAGGCCATATACTTGGCATAACACAAATTGACGTCCCAGGACCACTGCAAACAGACTTCCTAGGACCACCTCCCCGTAGCACACTTACACTTGCTTCCTTTAGCGTTTCAGGACACAGCTAGACCATTGGTCAAGGTCGTGGACCTTAACGTCACATCATATTCCATAGCTCCTCCCTCCCCCTCCCAGCATGCACCATTTCCATCATGCCTCTCAGTCCTCAAAAGCAGTCCTGGCAGAGTAATTGGCTATGTGTTGGAATGCTAAGCCAAAGGTCAGCAGTTGGCAATGGCCAGTCATTCCATAGGAGAAAAATGAGGCTTTCTACTCCAAGAAAGACTTACAATCTCCAAAATTTACAGGAGCAGTTCTACTCTGTCCTATCATAGGGTCTCTGTAAGTCAGAATCACCTCGAATGATGACCTTGAGAGAGCGTCTTCTCCATCCTCAGTAATTTAGGACAGAAATTTGGCTAAGAGTAAGATGGTAGCCATCAGGATACAGCTAAATGAATAAATTCATGAAACACTTAAGAGGCTTTTTTTGGACAGAACTTGGCAATATATTGGATGGGAGTTTGAAATGAGTAAGAGGGAGGGCGCACTGGTCGTTTCCCAGGTTTAGATGTGAGCGCCTGGGGGGGTGAATAGGGAAGTGAGAGGGGGATGGGTGTCAGAAGGCCTCGTAGTCAGTTCTGAACATGATCAGTTGGAGCTCTCCCCAGATACCGAGGAAGAGATGGCGGGGAAGGCATTGGTTATCTTCATCTGGAGTTAAGCAGAGATCTGGGCTGAAGATACATATTTAGTTGTCATCAACGTAAAGATGGGAACCCAGCCATTCGTGGGTGTGGGTACGATTGCTTCAGACTTGTTGAGAATGGAGATGATAGTGGCCCCGAGTTACAGCCCTGAACCACATTCGTCTTTCAGGGATGGGTCAAGGAGGAAGAAATAATAGAAACAGCATGAGCGGTAGAAGGGAAATGGAGTGGGCTATCTTTCTTCATATTCATGCCTTTCTCTGGAGTGGCCTTCCTCTCTCTCTACTTGGAATTGGTAGCCAACCCTTTGGGCCAGCTCAGACATCTCCTCAGTGAAGAAAATGTTTTTCTTTCTTTCTTTTTTCCAGGAAGCAGTCATTTACTTACAACCAAAGTTTTACCTAAGGGTTTCCTTCCCCTGTCATGAAAGAAAGGATGTAGTCACATGTAGATTGATCTATAGCTGACGCTCCAGTGAGGAGGAGAGAGATTTACATGCCAAGCACATACATTTGAAATGCCATACCGTGACCACAGAAATAAAAGAGCAAAACTCTGACCATTCTACCTATTGCTATCCACACACCTGGGTCAGGGAGCTCACAAAGTTCTCAGGAATCAGGGGCAAGACCACAGGCACGAGATCAAGAGCACCTTCCTCAGAAGCAGGATCCAGGCAGGCCTCTGGAAGGTCAGTCTTAGTAAGAGGCTCGCCAACTCAGCAACCTGCCATCAGGTCGCTCATGACTCACAGGGACTCTTTGGAACAGGGTAGAAGGGCCCCTGGGGGCTTTATGAGACCATAACTCTTTACAGAAGTAGCCTCACCTTTTTCCTGCAGAGCGGCTGGTGGTTTCGAACTGCTGAACTTTCAGTTATCAGCCCAACTTGTAACCATGACACCACCTGGACTCCCTGTGCAGGATAGGAGTAAGTCCCTACCAGGCCTTCTCCCTCTGTAACCAAACATTTCTTGATCCAGTCTGACCTCCCAGAGCATCCTGAACATTTCATTGTGTATTCTCTCTCTTGCTCTTTCTCTCTCTCTGCTTCCACAGCACATCAAACAAAAACACAAGTACAATAGTGAACATGGCTGCTGAATACTACTTCCTCACACCCCTCTCCCCTTCCTGCTCTGAGTTAACACAGAGTAAGATTACAACAGGTGGCTTCTAAGTTATCTTTGTCCCCTAGCGCCGAATGAAACAATCCATTTTGTTTGCCTGGCTCTGAAAAGTTTGTTCCTCATTTTGACAAAGGCTCAGGCCTAATACAAAGCCGAAAAAAATATCCATGTGCGTAAAAATTGCTTCGTTTTGCTGTAAGCACTCTTGCTTAATAATAAAATCTATTTCTTACAAAACATTGCCAGATAATTAGGTTGCTATTATTCACGCCACACCCACTTACATCAAGTGGCTGAGATTGCTTGCCATGAGTCACTTGAATAATTGCATCTCTGAACCCAGGATGAAAGCAGGAGGCAGTGGGAAAGGGGTGATGGCATAAACCGATGAAGTCCATCCAGGAAAGCTGCTGCAATTGAGATGAAGATAGAGGTCTGCAGGCCTTAGCAGACCAGCTAATATGCTCTCGCTTTGAACGGTCCTGGGGGTTTGGGTGAGACTCCCGTGCACGTGAGCGTAACACATTTGCACACTCCTCAGACCAGCCAAACCATGTTGCGCTGGAGGACATCCTCTGACAATACATGTGCAAGGTTATAAATGAGATTCTTACAAATGATCTGCGAATTAGAACAAAAGTAATCCCCACACGGCAAGAACCCTCTCCCTTGCTGAATTAATGAAGGTGGCCTTTCTGAGGCTGCTAAAATGAATGAAGATCCAGTCTCTTTTTGAAGGTGGAACCCTTTCCAGCGATCTTATCATTGTACTTAAAAGCGCTATTGCTTGAGAAGAGATGACAATCACTACCGTGAATGGAGTGAATCTCCACATTTTCATATTTGTTAAAACGTGCAGTTATCTTTTCAGAGATGATACAATGTATTTGTGTAAGATTCCTTGTGTAATCTCAGCCCAGCACTCAGTAAACACAGAGAGAGTCTTCTGATCAGAGATTAGTGAACCTCTAGTCTGGGTGAGTAGTTTCCAAAGTTATTAGGTTAGTTTGTTTATTTGGTTGGAATTGGGGCGGTGATTCTCTGCTCCAAGAACCCTTACTGTAAACAATGAAGAAATGATAGAACTCTGGTAGAAGCTGGAATGGGAGTCGAACTCGGCAGGGGTCTGGCTGAGACCTTTGCAAAAAAGTCAAAACTCTGATTAACGCACTGACTAGTCAACCTTATTAAAGATCACCCATTTTCCTTCCAGATGATGAGCAGTTTGGCATTTGATGTTAGATTTAGCATCTTCATTTAAATATCTATGACTGCAAAATAGGCACTGCCTTTATTTTTAAATCTAGCATTGCAAATTTCCTTTTAAACTGAGAACTCTCCCAAAGTCTTAAGAGATTCTTTCGTTGATACAAGGGTGGGGCTATTAGTCAAGCATACAGGTGTTGAGGGAGGAAAACGAAGCTTACCATTATTCTCCTAAATCAAGTACAATTTTAAACTTCTGCTAATGGAAAAGCAACGAGGAGGTTAACGCTCTCCGAATTTTCAGGTGTTACTTCACAAAACTCCCTCCCTCCCTGGCATTGAACTGATTCCGATGTGGCTTTAAAAAGGACAGGGCAGAACTGGCCAGGCGGGTTTCCAAGACCGTCACTCTACTTCAGGAGAAAATCTTATCGCATACCAGGAAGCAGCCCAACATAAGCCTCTGTACTTAGCAGGGCTCTTCCATGGCAAAGCACACATTGTTATTTGACTCTCTGATAGACTCCTCTCTTCTCAATATTCCTAGTGTTCAAGAGAGTTGCTCATGGTGCTTATTTTCCTAATGCCCCTTCAAATCTTAATGCTGGTAGAATGCACGGAATCCAGCCACCTCTTCTGGTGTCTTTGAAACACACCCCTACCCATTCCCAAGCACAGCTAAAATCCATCAATGAAAGAATGAGATTATTATCCCGTCACACACAAGCACAGTACACCAAATCTGTGCCGTGTGCCTGTGGGCCATGTCCCACCCTTGTCCTTTGCCATGCATGCTAGTCCCTGAGAATTTGCTCCCAAATCCAGCTCCTTGAGGGCAGAGGCATTTTCATGTGGATTCTGATGCTTCTTCCATGATTTCGCATGATCTAGTGGTGGCATAGTGAGTTACACGTTGCGCTGCTAAGTGCAAGGTCGGCAGTTTGAAACCATCTCTACCAGCTGTCTACTCAGAGTTACACTCTTGGAAATCCTAGAGGGTGGCTCAGAGTCAGAATCCACTCAATGCCAGTGAGTTTGGTCTAGTTCGGTTATTCTGCAGAATGTAGTCTATTTAAATGCGGATCCCTAATCTGCTATAAAGATGGATGACTTCTGTCCTCTCTCACCAACTGAACACCAGCCTTCACACCCCCCTCCCATCCCTACCCTCAAATCTAGTGAGTTTACTTTTGTTCCCAGCATGCTTCTCACTTTGGCTTTTGCAAATGCTATTCCCTTTAACTAGAAAGATATCCTTCCCTGTCTATTCGTTAGCTAGGTCATAATGATTTTAAACGGCTCCCCTGGGTAGTCTTTAAGATTTCCAAGATGTGGGTTAAATCTCCTTCATATGCTCCCACAACATACTAGGACATAGTACCATTTATCCAACCCAATCATATGCAACTGAGTGGAACTCAAGAGAACGGGGATATATTTCATTCACCTGGATATCCTCAGGATTTAGCACAATGCCTGGACTTATGAGACATACAATGAGCAACTGAATGAATAAAAAAATGAATGACTGGATTAGGGCAATGACCAAGAATCCTTTTCGAAATCCCCTCTCCCAGTACCTCGTTACCAAGGACAACGTCATTATTAACAGAATGGTATTTTTTTAAAAAGATAAAAACCTGCACCTGTATTTGTTAGAAAAACATGAATTGTTTATGCAGCTGACAGTGCCACAAGGGCAACTTTTACTGCCCTTGTTTGGTGTAGACTAGAAGGCACTCCAGCATCACTGTAAAGTGACCAAAATCACACACGAGGGATTTAGCGCTCAGAACCATCCACTACCTGAGACATAAAGGGCAGCGTTTTCCCAAAAGCAACTCTCAGAAGGCAGTTAGGGACAGGAAAGCAGGAGGAATGCGAACAAGAAACACCAGAGGAAGTGGGAAGAGCGTTGCTACATTGAGATGATTGCAAGCAACGTCATGAAGCGGAATGTGGATAACTGGTTAATGGATGCGTGTTCTGTAAGCTTGCCCCCAAACCATAAGACGATGTTCCAAAAAGAATGGCATTCTGGTTCACTATCTTCAGTTGACAGACACCAACTCGGCCTTCCTTATCCAGTTCCTACTTGGTCAAGGAGGACAGCCAAGGATGATGAAACTTTATCTTACATCTTTGGAGATGTTGCCAGGAGAGACCAGTCCCTGGAGGAGGACATCGTGTTTGGTAAAATGGAGGGGCAGTGAAGGAGAGGAAGATCCTCAACGATATAGACTGAAACCATAGCTGTAACAATGGCCTCAAGCATCTTAACTCTTTTTAAAAAATCATTTTGTTAGGAGCTAGTACAACTCTTATCCCAATCCATACATCCATCCATTGTGTCAAGCACATTTGTACATATGGTGCCATCATCATTCTCAAAACATTTGCTTTCTACTTGAGCTCTTGGTATCAGCTCCTCATTTTCCCCCTCCCTTCCCTCATGAACCCTTAATAATTTGTCCATTATTCTTATTTTCTCATGTCTTACACTGACCAATGTCTCCCTTCACCCACTTTTCTGTTGTCTATATTGATTCTGGTGAGGGCGGCATGGGTGTTTCATTCTGCTGTGTGGAGAGTCACTGTGGATTGGAATCAACCCAATGGCACCCAACAACTATAATAACCATTTTATCAGCCAGTAGGCCATGATGTTTAGGGATGCTGTTGTTATCGTTAAAAGCCATTGAATTAGTTTTGATGCATCATGACCTTATGCACAACAGATCAAAACACACCCGGGCGGGACCATTTGCACAATTGCTGTTACATGTGAGTCCACAGTTGCTTCCACCTCCTTAAAGGCCTTCCTCTTTATCCCTGCTCAAGCATACTGTCCTTTTCCAGGGACTGTTCTCTCCCGATAACATGTCCAAAGGATGAAGGCGTGCCATCCTCACGTCTAGAAAGCATTCTGGCTGGACTGCTTCTGAGCCAGATGTGGCTGTTCTCTTGGCAGCCCATGGGTCTTCCAATGTTCCGCACCGCCTCCAGGATGCAATTCCACTGCTTCTTTTGCCGACTCCCTGCTTCCTGAACCAGCCGTCACTTGCATGTGGGCCGGTTGAAAATGCCATCCATTGGGCCAGTCTAAAAAGTGAGAACCTTTCTCTTCAACCACGTAAAGAGGTCTTGTGCAGCAGACTTGCCCAAGATAATATGTCATGTGATTTCTTCATTGCTGTTTTCCATGAGCATCGATTGTGGATCATTTGCTGTCATTCACTCAACAAATATTGATTGAGAATCTCTTGCCAAACAGGAAAGGAGCCTTATATTTGGCATTTAGCTGCTCGAGACCCAGGATTCAACTGGCGCATGCCATCGCCTCGGCAATCTCAAACCAATGAATGCCAGTCAGGGAGTGAATGGGTAAAAGGAAAGCCCTTACCCACCATTCTGAGGGTGCTCTCTAAGCTATAAATACATATTGAAAAAAACCCGCCAATCAAGTCCCAAGATGTGCCTTTCCTGATCGTAAGGAATCACCCCCCACCCTCTCTTCCAAAGCAGACGGAGCCACATTGGAAGCCATCTGGAAGAAGACGCTGGCTGATTAGGGTTGAGTCTCTGCTTAGAGAACAGCTTACACAAAATCACACTGAATAGAGGTTAGAATCAGGCTGCTTCTCCCCTTTCCCTTTACAGAAAACACGTGTTAATGATGCACAAGGCAGCCTCCATTTTTATTTCCTACACACACTCCCACCCATTTTTCTTGTGACAGAAATTCTTTTCTTCACGGAGAAATGAGGCTTTTCTTTCGTTGCTTCTATTCCCTCGATGCCATGAAGTATTCAATCACAACCAATTTCCAGATAATGATGTGCTAGTTTCTGGGGTATGTTTTGCAGTTTGTCACCTGGGCCCGACCATCAAACATGTGCCCCAGATAACGTCAATGCCTTAGTCCACGTGCTTCCTCATGCCTCTAAGTGGAAACCTTCTGGAAATTTTCCTTTCCTTCCCTGCTGTGTCTCCTTTTACTTTAAAAAAAATGTTTTTCAGTGTCTTTTGGATGATCTCTGAAATGGATTTTCTCTGGCTGGCCAGTGTCTTGGTCTCTGTATGCACTCTCGCTATTGAAGGAAACCGGTTGTCAGCTCTTTGCTCCATCTGCCTGCGAACGAACGAGGTGACAAATGGATGCCCTAAGTCACATCGCGCTCAGGAGCAATGAAAACAAAATGCCTCTTCCACCAGCAGGCCAGAAAAATGTGCATGCGGTGGGCCTCTGCGCAGTGGCTCGCCCCTGACTTCATTGTGGGCAGACAGCTCGCCTGAGACTCTTAAGAGAGTTCTGCTTTCTTCTACCACTGCCACCCCTCCCTAGCTGCCCTGGAGTTTGAATAACACACAAAGGGCTTCCGATGAGGGCATTTACAAAATCATTTTATTGGGGGCTCAGACAACTCTTATCACAATCCATCCATCCACCCATTGTGTCAAGCACGTTTGTACATTTGTTGTCATCGTCATTCTCAAAACATTTGCTTTCTACTTGAGTACGCGGTAGCAGCTCATCATTTCTATCCCCTCCCTCCCCGCCACCACCTCCCTCATGAATCCTTGATAATTTATAAATTATTATTATTTTGTCATAGCTTACACTGTCCAACGTCTCCCTTCACCCACCTGTCTGTTGTCCATTCCTGAGGGAGGAGGTTATATGTAGATTCTTGTAATCGGTTCCCCCTTTCCACCCCACCCTCTCTCCACTCTCCTGGTATTGCCACTCTCACCACTGGTCCTGAAGGGATTATCTGTCCCGGATTCCCTGTGTTTACAGTTCCTCTCTGTACAGTGTACATCCTCTGGTCTAGCCATATTTGTAAGGTAGAATTGGGATCATGATAGTGGATGGGGAGGAAGCATTTAGGAACTAGAGGAAAGTTGTATGTTTCATCATTGCTACACTGCCCCCTGACTGTCTCGTCTCCTCCACATCACCCTCTGAAAGGGGATGTCCAGTGGCCTACAGATGGGCTGTGGGTCTCCACTCCGCACTCCCCCCCATTCACAATGGTACGATTTTCTGTTCTTTGATGCCTGATCTTGATGAGGGTATTTTAAGATGAGCGCAGCCAGGTCTTTTGCCTGAGCCTCCCCTGGTTGGACAAGAACCTTCACCTTCCTGTTAGTAGCCAAGTGCATTAACTGTTTGCCCCACCCAACGGCAGGAGAGAGAAACCCCAGTGACATAAATTGCAGCCAAAGTTATGGTCGAATAACTTGATCGTTTTACTGAAAGCACCGTACAATTGCGGCTGGTACTGATTTGGGTTTTGGTCTAAGGTAGGATGGGGAGTGCAAAACAGTTTAGTGCTAGTTCTGGTGAACTTGGCAATATTAGTAACCTAAATTATCCTGCTGAAAATAAAGTGAAAGAAACAGACTACAGATTTCTAATCTCCCGATCTTTGCCGGTGTATTTATGCAGCCTGACTCTCATGCTCTTTGTTAGTCCATCATGCAGCAGCATGGGCAAGATTCTTCTCTGTCTCCCAATAAGCAGAAAACCACTGTAGGACAGTTGGCATGTTCCTAGATTGTCATACAAAGGTGGCTAATGGTAAGAAAGTGGGAAGTAGCTAAGGCTGTGGCTAGCCTCAGAGGCAGGTGTGCAGTGTCCATGCAGGGATGGTTTCATGGGTAGGTGTGCTAATCTAGGATGACTAGAGAAACACATCCACAGACAGTCGTATGTGTATAAGAAAGAGCTTTATATAAGGAGCAATTGTATATGACAAAAACATCCCAGCCCAGTCCAGATCAAGTCCATAAATTCAATGTTAGCCCATATGTTCAATACCAGTCTATAAATTCCTCTTTAGACTCATGCAACACATATAATGACGCAGGATACAAGAAAATCACAGGCCAGTGGGTGGAAAGTCTATGGATCCAGTGGTGGTGGAAGCATCTCAGCACAGATATGGGTCTCCACATGGCTCCTCCAGCTCCAGGGCTCTGGCTCTATCCACATAGCTCCATGTGACTTATCAACAGAAATGTCTTGCATGAAGAGTGTGTGTGTCCTGCCTCCTGCGAGCTATTTATCTTCTTAGCGCCTCTAAATGAGATCTTCAAGCTGCAACCTGATTGACAGGCTAAACACCCCTTTACCCTTAATAGTCTCAAGTTGACACCAGATTATGTAACTATCACAGTGGGCAACCTCTGCACTCCCACACTACATTGCGTTTATAAGGACCCTACAATTGGCTAAGTCTCTGATGAGCCCTAGTGGGGCTGTTGGGTAAATGTTGGAACTGCTAACTGCAAACTCACCAGCTGCATGATGGGAGAAAACTGAGGCTATCTGCTCCTTTAAAGATTTACAACCTCAGAAACCCAGCTAGGATTTCCATGAGTTGGATTTGATGCTAAGACATTGGGTTTGGTTGTCACCTAGAAATTCATAAAGGGATCTACGTTTTCATTTTGCGTTGGTTGCAGTGAATTACACAGCTGGTCCTGCCTTCTCAAAGACATTGAAGATAGTTTAAAATTTTTGGAAAACTGTGTACAGTATGTGTAAAAGTTAGAGAGCTCTACTTATGCATTTACACACACATGCACACACACACACACACACATACACCTTTGTGTGTACTGAGGGGAAACTTTGTGCAGTATAGACTCTGCAGTGGTATTGACCAGATTAGATCCTTCACTCTCTGTGCCTCAGTGCTATCATGTGCAACCTGGAGTGCCTCCCTCCAAAGGTCTCTGTTTAGCATTCATGACTTAGCCCCAAGAAATACTTAAAACATTGTCTGACACACTGTAAGGCTCTGTTATCTACTACATTATTATCTATTATTTTATTGTTAATTTAGATTTTCTCTGGGAGGCTAGATGATGGGTCATCCAACATGGTTTTAAACCCTCAGGTAAAAAGCTGGCAGTTCAGAAAAAGGCCAGGCAACCAACGGCCAGAAGGTCACCGTCACTGAAAACCCTATGGAGTACAATTCTCGCTGAAACACCAGCAGTCACTGGGTAGCACAGCAAACTTAGTGGCAACTGGCTTTGTTTGGGTCTGGTTTATTGTGAGAATGAGAGATAATTAGGCTTCCCTCGCTATATATTTAAATGAGTTTTATTGAGAGATACTTTACATACTATAAGGTACCTTATCATACTATAAATACATTGTATCATCGTGTAACCATATCCTGAAGTTTCAGGCATCTTTATCAGTCCCAAATGTTTCCTTTTATATACTTGCACTCTGAGCGAAGTGCAATTCATTGGGATGGCTCTTCCAACCTTGTCTCGGTAATGGCCAGCAAATGATTGGGCGGGACTATGTAAATGGAGTGTGTGCAACACCAATAGAGGGATTGGTCAGTTTGGATTGCGATTCCCATGTGTATAAGCCAGGCAAAAACTTTCTCTCAAAAAATTAACTTCAGGACGGGGCAGGGGGCACGAGGACGGATTGTGATTGCGTAACTTACCTTGGAGGCAATTTAATCACGAGAGGGGGCATGTTCTGAAAAATAATGGATGTGGGGGTGATGGTACAATTCTCCTTGAGCTGACTGAATGACTAAACTATTCAATTATGTGATATGTAAATTACTTGCCAATAAAACTGTTGAAAGAAATTTCACAGTTTTTTGACATACTGACATCTAATTCACATATCATACAATAGTTTAAACATATTGAAAGGAGTTGGGCACTCATCACTACAATCAATGTTAGAGTGTTTTCTTCTGTCTGCACGTAAGCCTTTGTGTGGACATTTATTTGTCTTTCTCTTGAATCAAGGCCCAGAATTAGAATTTCTGGGTTGCATGGTAGGAATATAAAATATCATGGACACTGGAAAAAAAATTAGTCACTTCCTCAAAAAATTAAGCACACTGCTGTAATGCTGAGAGTCCACCAGCCTTCCATTGATTCGGACTCATAGCAACTCGAGAGAGGGCTTCTGGGATGTGTGGGCTGATTAGATGTTGGGCCACTAAACCGAAAGGTCAATGTTTCCAACCTTCCTTCCATTAGCTAGAGAGGCTTCTGCTTCAGTAAAGGGGTACCGTATATACTCGTGTATAAGCTGAGTTTTTCAGCGCATTTTTATGCAGTTTCTGTGGTGAAATTAGGTGCCTCGGCTAATATTCCAGTTGGCTCACACTCGTGAATATACAGTACGTCTCAGAAATCCACCGGAGGCATTCTACTTTTTTCTATTGTATTGCTAGGAGTCTGAATTGACTCAATGGCCCTGAGCTTTGAGTTTGAAATATTTATGGATGCAGAGAGCTTCATCCTTTCCCCAGGAAGCACCCTATGGATTTGCACTGCCAACTCTGCGGTTAGCAGCCCAAAGCCAAAATAATGGAAAGCAGACGCACAAACCGAAACCTATCCACCAATGTTCATTACAGAGCCATTCACAATTGTCCCAGAGTGGAAACAACCCAAAAGTCCACCAGTAGGCAAACAGATGCATAAACACACACACACATTTATTCCAAACAGAGTGATTAAACATGTGTCTGCCATCAGTGGATGACTGCAGACAAGTTCTCTCAGTAACACGCTTGCTTTGGCCTCCACGCAGTGCCTTCTGATGATCGAAAAACAGCCAATCAGTACAGTGACTTTAGACCCCATGCGGCTCAGTTCAAGGCAGAAGGGGAAGCTCAGAACGTGACAGGATCCTTCCTTTGGAATCCAAAGAGATGGTCTTGATAGACTTTCTCCAAAAACCCAGGGTGGTCATGAGAGCTCTTAGAGGAGCGGTTTAAAGAAAACTGAAAACTGCATTAATAAGGAAAAAGCCCAGGAAAACGATGCCGAAGTATCCCCCCCCCCCCATGACAATGCATCTGCTCATTCTTCGAGGGGTAACAAGGACTATCCCATAGGAGAGTCATTAGAAAATCTTTCCCATCAACCCTGTAGTCCTGACCTTATCCTTCTTCCCATTGGTGACCTTGAGGTTAGCAGCCCGGTGGGTCAGCGCCCCAGCTCCAGGGCTCCTTACCCCTTCAGACTTCTCTCTGTTTCTTGAAAATGCCTACACTGCCTTTCAATGGGGTGTAAACCAGAGGGTGGCACTCTTCAAGGAAGAGCTGTGGAGAAGGTCTCTATGCCACCTTCACAAGTGGACCTGTAGACCTAGATGAAGGCCATGCCAAGAAATAATAGATTCCTATTTGAGTCTGTTGTTTAATAAAGACTTCTATGATTTTATAGCAATGGTTTTTACTTACTGTTAGATTTGAATGACATATTACATGGTTGTAAAGAGAAATAAAGTCTCGATACACACTACCACATACATCTACCTTGAAAACCTCATGCTGAGTAAAATGATCCTACTCATAGAGGAGGGAGAAAGGGGACAGGGACATTCATTGCTTAGGTGACACCGTGTTTCTATTTGTAATTTGGAAAAGGAGACTGAGAATGTCTCTTCCTTTCCTTAGTGGTGTCTTTTGAAGAGCAAGTAAAAGGTTTTCATTTTAACATAGCAATTTACCAGTTTGGTTGTCTTTAAAATAGACAACGTCATACCCCAAGATCACAAAGATTTTCTCTCGTGTCTTCTTTTCTGGAAATGTTCTTTTCTTTCTGAAACGTTTATAATGACGCTTGTCTGTTATCTGTAAGCATTTGTCATCGACTCGCTTCTGGCTCCATCTATTTCCTAACTCTGCTCGCTTTCGTGGTGCGTAACTCCATTTCCAGGGCATGACTGCCAGAGCACACCTTCATAGAACATCAAGCCTGGCCTGGGTACTTTTGTGTCCTGAGACCATGAGGGCTGGGAAAATGGGCAGTTGGATTAATTTTAGAAGCCAATTCGATGTGGAGACTGTAAGTAATAACTTAATTATAGGCAGAATTTATTCCTGGCCACATAAACTGTATCCTGCTAAATCTAGGCGAAATGACTCTCCAACTGCATTCCTGTTGAGCAAAGTCCCTCCGATGCCAGACAATGCGCGAGAGCGTAGCAGCAGGACCAGAAGCTGACAGTGTTGTCAAGAATAAAAATTATATCAAGTCAATGACAGAAATGGATGTGTTTAAAGTTCATTGGATACAAAGTTTGCCAATAGGGGGAACCTTTCAACCAGTGAGTCAAACATGCTGTGTAGATGGAAGAAACACCCCCCCCCCCCCAACTCCATCTTACCAACATTGCCAAGGAAAAGAGACCAGAGCAGAGTGACAAGTTGTGGCCTGGAAGAATTTCATACAGCATTGTTTTGAAGAACAATTAAAATAATTACCGAGTTACCCTCAAACACAATTCTAGTCTGACCTGGGGAGTTTCTGGGGTCCAAACTGTACCTACATAATCTTTTAAAAAGAGTTCAATATCAAAGGCAAGAGGTTTTTCAATAATTTGTCTAGATGATTATTTGACTCAGAGATGACATTTAAAAGTCAATTTCTTCAAGACTTGAGGCTCCAAAGTACATCGAAAGACCAATGCCTGGGTGGGTTAACTGCAACACCTGGACCCTGGAAATCTGAGTGCAGGAGAATTAAAATGGCTTCTGAGTGTTCTATATCCCTTGTGATTGATTGATCTAACTTTCACAAATATCATAAAAAGCTTTGATTTTGTAAACACATTACTAGTATCCATCCTTTGAAATAACTTGGATCCATGCAAATGAGAGGCTCTGAAGCTTAAGTTTAATTCATTTCCTCATTAATTGACTTCTGGTGGAAGAAAGACCTTCCAAAAAAATACTGATTTCCAAAACTTGCTCTCAGGTATATAATTAATGCATTGAGTAAAGCTTCTGGGTTCAATTTTCTCTCTGAAATAAGATTAGCAACAATAGTTGTTGCTATTTATTAACCACTGCCCTTATACTAGGCACTTCAGTGCATTATCTCAATGAATTCTCACAACTGCATGAGGTAACTTTTATTTAAATTACCATTTCACAATGAAGAAAACAGGGTGTAACTTTCCTAAAACATAATATTTACCTCATAGCATTGTTCTCGACAGTCAAGGTGAAAGTCAATGTGAAAATACTTGACCTGTTCTGTTATGCCAAGGCTTCGGTTCCAAGACAAGTTTCCACCGCAGAGGACACTTCTAGTTTGAGAAATTCATCAGCTCCCATGCCAAGTCAGGGAACTATTAAACAGCCAATCAGACTAACCAAAATCAGAGCTGAGAACCTGGCCAGCCTACCACTGGTGGTCATCAAAATACAAGACCAATGGGCCAGACAAGGGATGACGACTCACGTTACACTTCAGTATAATGGTGCTCAAACGTCACTCAGCCTATGAGGAATGCAGGTTGGAATGCGGCTCCATTCCTCTTGAGTTATGGATGTCTGACTCATTATGGCCCAAACCAGTCCATTTCAGCGCACTGAGGCTTAGAACATCAATCTTTATGAATTCTATTTTTTTATGATTTCTAATTTTCCTAGGTTTATACTTTGTCCATTCCATGTTCTCATTATGAATGAATGCTTTCAGCTGTTATTTCTCATTTTGAGCCATGCCCCAGTGACAGGTGGAGGTGCTAAAAGTTGTGTGCTATCAATGTCATTAAATTCAACTCGGCTTTGAGGGCCTTCCTCTTTTCCGCTGGCCCCCCACTTTACCAAACATGACGTCCTTCTCCAGCAACTGGTCTCTCCTGACAACATGCTCAAAATATGTATAATGAAGTCTCACCAGTCTTGCCTAGAAGGAACACTCTAATAGTACTTTTTCCAAGCCAGATTGGTTTGTCCTTTTAGCAGTTCCTGGTATTTCCAATATCCTTCTCCAAAACCATAATTCAAATGGATCAATTCTTCTTCAGTCTTCCGTGTTCAGTGTCTAATATTCACATGCATATGAGGCCACTGAAAATACCATGGCTTGGGTCCTAAAAGTAACATCTTCTTTTTCCAATACTCTAAAGAGAAGAGATTTCCCTAATCTTTTGATCTCCTGCCTGCTACTTCTATGAGCATTGATTGTGGATCCAAGCAAGACTAAATCCTTGACAACTGCAATCTTTTCTCCAGTTATCACTGTTACCTACCGGCCCAGTTGTGAGGATTTGGGTCTTCTTCACCTTGGGTTGTGATCCATACTGAAAAATGTAATCCTTGCTCTTTATCAGCAAGTGCTTCAAGTCCTCCTCACTTTCTGCAAGCAAGGCTGTGTCATCTGCCTTTTGTAAGTTGTTAATAAACCTTCTTTCAATCTTGATGATGTGTTCTTCTTCATATAAGCCTGCTTCTCTGATGATTTTCTCAGCATACAGACTGAATAGTATGATGAGAAGATGCAACATCGATGCACACCTTTACCGGTTCTAAACCATGAAGGATTTCCTTACTCTGTTCACACAACTGCCTCTTGATTCATGTACAAGTTCTTCATCCGTGCCATGATGTGTTCTGGAATTCCCATTCTTCTCAAGATTATCCATAGTTTGTTATGATCCACACAGTTGAATACCTCGGCATATTCAATGAAACAAAAAAGTAAACATCTTCCCGGTATTCTCTGCTTTCAGTGAAGATCCATCTGACATCAGCAATGATAGTCCTTGCTCCATCTCAGCTACTGAATCTGACCTGAACCTCTGGCAGCTCCCTGTCAATGGACTGCAGCAACCGTTGATTGGTTTTCAGCAAAATTTTACATCATTATGTATGATTTGTTTTTGCCACGTGTGTTTCAGATGCTTTTAAGAGGCATTTTTGAGAGTAAGCAAGTTTGAGGACAAGTTGATCAGCACTGTACGCAAAAGAAGAAATGCTCTTAAGTAAAGAGAGGACATAAACTCTGAAGACAGACTGGGCTATGACTTCGTTTTACTTATGCAGAGTATTACCAGGCAGGCCCCGGAGCAGCTTCTTACTTTAAGGGACAACTCTGGGCAGATCACAGTAATAATCCAGCCAACCTGGAAGCAAGCAAAAGGCTTAGGAAGATTTGAAGTTTGGGATAATTATGAAAGTCAAAGCCGAAAACAAGGATCAGAGGTGCATCCACCAGGTCCAAGACATTGATATTTTCTGTCAGACTTGCTTGCATCTATTCCGGTGACCGTGTTGTGGAGGCACTCTCTTGGTCATTTGAGACGTGGATGAAATTCAATTGGACAATAGTCCCTATGAATTTAGCAACCGGGGAGTCTTTGAGATCTCTCCTCTGTTTCTAGAACTGGGGTCAGCAAAATTAATTTCAGTCAATGGCCAGAGGGTAAATATGTTCAGTTTTCTGTCTGTCACAACTACTCTATTCTGAAGTTGAAGTGAAAAAGCAGCAATAGGCGGTATCCAGGTAAGCAATCTGTGTTCCAATGAACTCTATTTCTAGGAACAGTGGTGGGTGAGGTGTAGCTTATGGGCCATAGCTGGTCAGTATCTGTTCTAGAAGGCAGAGATGACTATGGCTCACCTCCCTACTTCTCATTTTATGCGTTTACTTCTGTTGAATAAGTTTAGTGTATTGATCATTTTCATGTCCCATATGTCTCCTCCTTCTTCTACAATCTGTGTGTCTAGAAATGGAATGTAGGCAGATTGCTTAGAAACAGATTGGCCCTGAGGTTCAACCAAGCACCTCTGCTTAACTGTAAGGAAAGGCTCTTGTGGGTAACTTGCTTGGCATAATCCAACTGTTATATAATGCTCCACTGACTCACCACTGATTGTGCAGAACAGGTTATCCCGCCTACGATAGGTGGAATCAGTAATGGAGTTGATGGCTTCCCATCAAATTCTTGGGGCGAAGGAGACAGATGAAACTCCGTGTATTAGAACTCTGAAAACCAAGAGTTCTTAAGTTCGTGCCACATATCAAACTGGTCTGGTATCAAATTGTCTTCTTTAAAAGAAAGCAGTGCGTAATGGTCTATTACATTCACTGCAAGAAATGCCACATTGTTCCATTTGCTAAATCATATTAAATACAGCTTGGGCTTGGCATTTCCCAAGATTTTCGAGAAGCGAAACTTCAGTGGCATTCAGGGCTAGCCGGCCCTACCTGTGCTGCACAGGAACTGAATGTTTTCAGAGTCTAGAAAAGGAGAGGGAAGCATCATTCCTCAAATTCTGCTTGCTTATGATTACCATCACCCAGGTTTTATTTATCTTTACTTAGCCCAGAGTTTAGTGGCTTGTCCAGATACGGGTCATTTTCAGGCATTTTCCGTTTTCCCAGCTTTGAGTAATTTAAGGCCTTTACCAAAGTTTCCAAGGTCATGGGTCCTTAGTTCTTCCAACCATAAAGCACTGAATTCTGATGGACTCTAATCTACAAAAATTGTCAAAAATAGACCTCTTTTTGGCCTTAGTTGCAAGAATCTAACCAATTTCTAGAGAGCTGGCTGCTTCAAAATTTAAATCCTCAAGACTCCAAAGTCTTCTCTTTCCAAGTAATCCATTTACTTTCTTCCTGAGCCCAGAATGTCAAAACTACAAGTTGTTTGTCTTGCATAGTGGTTTATTTTATTTTATTTGAACTTGAATACCTTTAAACTGGGTGTGTAATCCCCAGTTTACAATCCTCACTCTTCTGAGTTATCTTACTCCAGCTAAATTCATTGCTATGACCTGTGTGGATTTGAAAACTGGGGGCAGGAGGGAGGCAGATAAAGGAATCATTACTTTAGTTTCTTCCTGAAGAATTTACAGTGGTAAAGAATGGCATAGTTCATGTAGCGACATAGCTAGACATGCAAGGTGATTGGGTGTGGGAAAGCAAATGGGACCTTACCCACAAATGTGTGTACATTTGACAGGGATTGTTGCTATGTATGTACAAGGGGGTACACAAACAAATTCAGATATTTTTCCCAAACTATGTATGCATATATATATTTATTTATTTTTACTAAACAACTGCATTACCTTCAAAATACTCTCCGTTATAGTTGACACATTTGTCAAATCTGCGATTCCATTCTTGGAAACATTTTTCAAACTGATCTGTTTGGATGGTTGATAGCACCTCTCTTGGTTTTATCTCCACCTCTTTTTGGCATCAAATCACTGTCCTTTCATGTCCCTCTTCATTTGTGGAAGCAAAAAGAAATCACATGGAGCGAGAGCGGGTGATTCAGTTGCATGGGGCAAGAGAAGCATGAGCAGGTGCATTGTTGTGGTGGCAAAACCAGTCCCCTGTCTGCCACAAGTCAGGCCTTTTTTGTTGCACACTGTTAAACAATCTTTACAGAACCTCTAAATAGAAAGTTTGATTAGCAGTCTGACCTGGTGGATGAATGCCAAATGTACTACGAGTTGATATTTTCATCCCTTCCGGAAGTTGACAGAAGTTCAGAACAAGGTTTGTCATCAATTGACATTTCACCTTTTCCCCCATGATAAAACTACGTGTACACTTGGGTTTTTCTTATAGCACTGTCCTTGTAAGCTGTATACAACATCACAACAGTGTTTGTGGCATTTTTCCCAAGCAGGAAACAAAATTTCACAGATGCACCTTGTTCTCTTAAATCAGCCATCACAAACAAACAAACAAACAAGGTTTATGTGAAGCTGCTTTCACACAAAAAATTCGCTGTGACCAGAGAGAACCTCCTCAGGAGATGCCACTGGATGCACTAACTCAGCACGAGTTGCTGGATGCTCACTTAGCAGGAAAGATGCATATTAAAATATCTCTGCTCAACCCAGTGCAATTCTGGGCCTTTTATGTACCCCGTCATATTGACATATGGTACAAATATACTTGTTAGTATAGTGGAGGATACAGGGTGCATAGTTATGAAAACTTCTTAACCATCACCAAACACATTGAAGGAGTGAGTCTATGGGCTGGGGAGGCTCACTACGATAGTCTCAGGGGACATCAAACACAATCAGTTCAATATAGTTCTCAAGAAAAATGTTCTCCATTTGATGTTGGGAGTAGTGGCAGGGATTTTAAAAGCCTGCGATCATTATCTATGGTGTGATTATTGTACTCTATGCATGTGGGGCAAAGAAGAGTGGGGTAAATCAAAGAAACATGGGAACAATCAGTCTGAAAAATGCAAATCTCAGCCACTAGGATCTTGCTACCAGAAGTTCTCCAAGGCGTCAAACTCCCCTACATACCACTCTGAAAGTGACCACTTTAGAAGGTCCTGGAAAGAGTGGGAGAAAAATATGGAAGAAAACTCAAAATCATGAAAAAGACTAAGTCACCTGGGTAGATCAAGACAGCTCAAACTCCTGAGACGTTGGTGTTTATTCGCCCTTCAGGCTGGAGCTGACTCACCTTCCAGCCAAACATTATACAGCTCTAAACGGTGAACAGTAATACCAGCGAGCTACACATTCCTCAGAACAATCGACCGGTGGGGACATTTTTAAATGAAACATGTTCCCAGTGACAAAGTTCAGAAGGCAGGAAAGGATAGGAAAGAAGGACAAATGAAAATGGGAAGCACAAGGAGGAAGTGGGGTGAGTGTTGCTACATTGTAGGGATTGCAAACAACGGCACGAAACAAAATGTGTATGGACTGTTGAATGGCAATTGGCTATGCTCTGTAAACCTTCAGCCAAATAACAATAGAACTTTTTTTTCAATCAATGAAAGGAAATGATAGAGCCTGCTTTCTTAATAAGACATTCCACTATGTAAATGTTTAACAAAAAGAGGCTGGAGAATTAGATGAAGCACTGAGTGGAAGGAGAGAGAATGCAAACTGAGAAGATTTGCAGATAACTACCGTTACACCAGCCAGCCCGGTGCTGCCATCTTAGGGGGAAGCCAGTAGCATTCTCGAGTGAGGGGCATAAAAGACAATGCCATGCTCTGAGAAGGTAGCAAAACAAAAAACCAATCCACTGTTGTCGAATTGACTCCTCCCCATGCGGCCCCAGGGGGCCAGGTAGCACTGCCCTCGGGGGTCTTCTGAAGCTGGACATCTTTAGAGGAGCAGTTGGGGCTTCAAACAACCCCATTCAAAACGCACGACAGTACCCGTTTTTGGTTTTTCACCCCAGATGGTAAAGGAAGGTTTAAAGGAGGGGAAGAATCCCAAGCAGAGAAGGCCCCCCATTTGCCCTGGACTGACCCTTAGATACTCATCCTTTAGAATGGTGTCCTTGTTGGGTGCCATGGGGTCATTTCTGATTCACGTACAGCACAGTGAAAGGCCACCCGTCCTGTGCCTTTCTCACCGTGGCTCCCATGCCTGAGTCCCTCGGGGCAGTCACTGGGTCAGCACTCCTTGGGGAAGCTTCTCTTCTGTTTTTGCTGCTTCCGATTTTGTGCTTCCTTCCTTTTCCTCCGGGCACTGGTCTCTCCGGACAACATGTCCAAAGCACCCGAGATGAAATTTCACCATCTTGGCCTCTAAGGAGCATTTTTCTATTTAGTGTCTGTTAAACGATCTTATAATTCCTCAAATATTACCTTGTAATTAATTAGATTGATTATGTGTATGCTTACAATCGCCAATAAGTCTAGGCTGTAGTTTTGATTTCAGGGTTATGTTTGTCTTTTTCTGTACGCTATACTTTGAATAGTATGTTCTTGTGCTTGTTGGTAGTTGCCATCAAATGGGCTCTGATTTGTGATGCCTTCTGTGAAACAGAACAAAACCTTGCTCAGTCCTAGCCCAGCTTCATGATAGGGGATGGATTGGAGTCTACGGTTGCAGCTGTGTCAATCAATACTTTGAAGGTGTCCTTCCCTTCCCTTGGCTCTCGGCTTTACCAAAAATGGTGTCCTATTCTAGCTGTTGGTCTTACCTGATGATATACTCAAAGTAAGCAAGTCGGAAAATCATCATCTTCGCTATGAAGGCATAGCTTAGCTGCATCTATTCTAAGAGTGATTGACATATCGTAAGGTAAATTAGAGAGCTGGGTGGTGGCATGGGATACGTGTAAGTGCTGGGCTGGTTTATCCCAAAGTTGGCCATTCTCTCTTCAGAAAAAGACAAGGCTGTCTGCTCCAGTAACAGTTTACAGGCTTGGAGAACTGAAAGGGTCACTGTGAGCTTGGATCTACTTCATTGCAGTAGGTGTGTTTTTGTTTTGTTTTGGAATGAATTAAGTAGCCATTCCAGAAGCATCATCTATGCTACATTGGACTTCATCTCATTCTTGTATTTACTCAGTGCACAACCCACTTGCAATCAATAGGGTTAAGGTGTTATTGAATTCAGCAACTTCAACATTAAAATATCAAAAGCCTAGTTGACTTTGGTGTCTACAAATTTCTGACTATTACGTGGAAAAAACCTCAGTTCTCCAGGAGCTTGTAATGCATTGAAGTGGGCATGCCCAAAGCAGACACATATAAACAGTGCATATAAAGTAAGCGAGAATATTAAGTCAGAGTATCAAAGTATATCGACAGTTAAATCATGTGCCTAAGGAAGAGCAGTCTTTCTTTCATATGATTCCAAGCAAAATGCTGCATGCACCCACAGTCGAACTCATCAGTCTTTGAAGATGCAAGCATCTGAACACAAATCCACCTTTCATGCAAAAATTCCAGAATCCAGCCCACAAACATGCCCTTCATAAATCATCAGATACTTTCTCCAGCTGTAATATTGTGCGAATGAAAATTGTCAGTTCCCTTTTATAGCAGTTGAATCAGGATCTTATAAAGTCCTCCAAGCTGTCAGATTTCTACAATTTGAACTTCAATAAATAAACTTATACCTTTCTTCATATTTAGAGGCTTTCAACACAGACTTTCAAGCTCTGACCTGCTTAGAATGTTACCTCAGCAGGCTGAGAGTTTATTATTATGGTAACGCAGTAAGATAGAGTCATACAAGTAAACGTTCTTCGGGACTTTTAGATGATTTTACCACTCATGACTTTAAATCACTATCTTACAAAGAAAAAAATAGGGGGAGGTCATTATCCTTAGATAGAGCACTTGTTTTTACAGACATGTATGTTCTTGAATGGACTTACAAAGGCGGTAAACAGTGTGCGTATCTTTTGGAAGATTTTGGCCCTGATGAAAAGCTGTTCCTCTTTTGTAAGTCTGTGAGCCATCAAGTCAGCTTGTCTCCTTGGCTGAATATCAGCCAAGGGGGAAGCTGTGTGATGATCTAATTTGCATGGAGCTGATGGATGGCCATGTGAGAGACCAGCAGTGGATTGAAGAAAGCAGCTTCCAAGTCACTGCAAGCCCCAGAGACTTGCCTAAAAATTCACTTGTGTAATCACTTTCATAGACGAGTACCCATTGTCCAGTTCAATATGGCACGTGGTACAGAGACCTTCAAATCTGGGCTGCATCGGCATACAAAGGAAGGACATACTATCTCTATGTGTCATATCTCTGGAATGCTCAGTAAAATCGTGTCAGGATGTCAGGCTAAAGGAAGGATTCACAGTAGTTTCATGTGTCTAATTTTCAGGATTTGGAGCCTATAACTGGCTACCTGCTATGTGGAGGGACGGTCTAGCTGTGTAGTTCTGAATCACTACAGGAAGTAGCGAAGACCTTGCTCAGCAATGTATAAAAATGGATATGAATGTATTACATGTGGATATGTATGCATATATAGATGTGTGTATATATATATGTGTGTGTGTGTGTGTAGTATAAGTGGTCAACATACTCAACTGCCCTCTGAAAAGCTGTAGTTTTGCATACAAAGGTTTGTGTTTCCCCAGAGGCCCTTTCAAAGGAAGTCTGGGTGATCTATGCTTGAAAACCCAGCCATTACAAATCCTGTGGAATAGAGTTTTACATTGAGGGTTGTCATATGTCTGAATTCACACAATAGTAATTGGGTAAATCTATATGTGTAGATCTGTACGTGCACAGATAAGTACATATATGTGTGTATAAATATGCATATATTTGTACATAAAAAAGAAATCCACCAAAACTCCAGCCTCACCGGTGCTGGCTCACAGTGAGCCGATAGGGCAGGGAAGAACTGCACCTGTGAGATTACAAGACTGTAGCGCTATGGGAGTAGAAAGGCTCATCTTTCTCCTGTGGAATGATTGATGGCTTTGAATAGCTGACCCTGCAGTTACCAGCCCAATGTCTAACCACTAGGCCATCAGGTTCATAGATATTCAATATAGATTTCATATGCCTCATATGGATGTGAAAGTTGGACATTGAATAAAATGAGTCTAAAGAAGAATCAATACATTTGGATTATGGTACTGGCCAATAATATTGACAGTACCAAGGACTGTCAGAAGGATAACCAAGTCTGCCTCGGAAGAAGTATAGTTCTCCTTAAAACTCAGATGCAAAGATTTTCGTCTCGGGTACTTTGGCCATGTGGTCTGGAGAGACTAGTCCCTGGAAAAGGACAACATGCTGGGTGAAGTCGAGGGGCAGTGAAAAGATGGAGAGTCTCAGCAAGACAGGTGTGGCTGCACCAATGGCCTCAAACAATATAACAATTGAAAAGATGTCACGGAAGAACCCTGTGGTGCTCAGGTCATTGTACGTATGGGGTGGCTATGAGTCACAACTAATTCAACAGCACCTACAGCCAACAATTTTTAGTTTTTAAGTTCATAGAGAAATTTCATTATCATCTAATTTCATTTTTCCACAGAAATTTGAAGACCCTTCATTTATATACACTTTATGCATACACACATACATATATGAAGGGACTTAAAAAGAACTCCTAAAAATGAGATGAAAAGGTAATGGAATGTTTCCATGAGTCTTTTTGAGACCCATTCATTAATGTGTGTCACCAGGCAACCTAGAATGGTATAAACCGAAACTGACCAAGTTCACGGCCAAGGAGTCCATGCCAATTCACAGCAACCCCAGAGGGCAGGGGAGAACTGCCCTTGCGAGTTTCCTGCAGTCCAGTGGGTAATCACTGCACCACCAGGGATCCTGCCTGGAATGGTAGAAAGCTAAGAGGCATGTTTGATTGGATGAGTTTCAGCAGGACTCCCAGCATTATTGAGCAGAAATGGGATAGAAAAAGCTAAGTCTGTACGTATGTGTGTGTGTCTGTCTGTGCGTGTCTGCCCGTGTATTTTGCTTGGTTTTCAGATCTTTCCCTGTATGCTATTTTTCCAGGGATTGTCTACTCATAATACTTGCTGATTGCAAGTTAATTTAATTCCTTTTCACTTGCATGTAATTTGCAGCCATTTGATCCTGTCTAATGGGAACAAAAAGCAGCCGGAAGGATTTCTTGGGGGCTTGCTGGCACATGCGAAGGTGAGGCTGCTTGTTTTAATTTTGACGGTCTTGCATTTCCTCCTTCACCTTATGGGCCCGGCCCCCATTTCCTCGCATGACCGTAAGCCATACTCTCCAGAAGCTATGGACTGGTTTTCTTATTTGAAGAATCCAAAGGAAAGCTATGAAGGTGTCTGCGTGGTCTGTTTTCTCAAGTGTCAGGGGGATTCTGCCAAAGCCATTGGAGGCTGCCAAGGGTTTAATTGAACAAGCCAGCCAGTCAAACATTCACTGGGTTTATTTCTTTGCCTAAGGGCCATTACGTGGATGACATCTTCATTCTACAAATTGAGAAAGATATGCTTATAAATGATAAATGTGCCGAGTGCACAGCACAGATGGCTGAGAGAAATCATAGAATAAAAAGATAGCCATGTGGAATCAAGTGGATGGCACCGACATGGATTTATATATGTTCTGTATAACACATGCCCTGATTTCTCTGAGTCAGTGTGTAAAAAGTGCTCACCACAGCTGGGGTCAGTGATCGCTATCAGTGTATTACATAACAAGAGTATCATGGCATCCATACACCATTGAAAAACATACTGTAAAACAACTTAAAATGTTAAAACTGGTCTCATAGCAAGATATAAAACATTGTTTTCAGTAACTGGAGAAGAAACAAGTAATCCTGTTGTATGAAATTTAGCTTTGGTTGTGGGTACTAGTGGAAAAATAAATAGGATTGATGAATGTAGCAAGGGTTATCTGCTTTTGTTAAAAATGAATATTTCCAAGTATGTTTTATTTCTTGCTAGTTGTTTCCTACAGTACATTGCTAAAGGACAGTGTTTGCTGGTCGAAGGGGGGAAAAATACAAGGGGAATCTGGTGTCCATTTAAATCATGTCCGCCCTCAAAGCCCTCTGACTGGTCTTTCCAAGAAGTGGCACGGGCACTTTGTGTCCGAGGTCACATGGGCAGGTGCGGGCAGTCTCTGTGAATAAGCCCATGCTGGTAATATTTACCAATGACCACAAGTTCCTGTAGGTAGAAGATCTCGCAGCTCACCTATTATTTGAGCAAACTGAAATTTTCTTTGGAAAATCTTAGCAATGGGAAGTGCATTTATGTATTTATGTATAACAACTGTCACATAGGTTTCTCTCATGAAAAATTCATCTTTAATTTCCTATTGAACTTGTTCAGCTGACAGATTTTTTAACAAACAGACTTATGAATGAAATATGAATCAAAGGAATAATCAGTGCTCTCCTAATCATTTACTGATGATCTATATCAAAGATGCTGGTATACATTAGACAAATGCACCAACCCGTCTCAGACACGTGAAACAACTTAAAATGAAAGAAAGGAAACTACTTAAAATGTAAACACTGGTCTCATAGCAAGATATAAAACATCTTCTATTAACATCTGCGTCTATTAAAAATGAATATTTCCAAGTATGTTTTGTTTCTTGCTGTTTTCTACAGTGCAATATGGAAATCTCCTCAAAGAAGGTTCTGTTTGGTGTGAATCACTTCAACCGAATCGCTATCCTGGAGAACTCAGTGCTGTGTAAAACGCACGGCTGAAATGACTCTCCAGCTTCTCCTCTGTGGGGTCCAGATAAAATGGTTGTAAATCACTGTGGGCACATGGGGAGGGGTCATCTTAGGGATGGGTTTCAACCAAATTATGACAAATACCATTTCTTTCCTCACATCCTCCATTGTGATATTTTCTAAATATTGGCAGAGTAGGACCCCCATTCTAGAGATGGGCACCCTGTGTTACTGCCTGCTTTGAGTAGCTCATATGCAGCTACCGGTATAAATTATTTTAAGACTTATCGTTGTACTTCAGTGGTGCCTCGGTGTAACACTCCTGTTGATGTGGGAATGGCATTTGAGGGAGGTAGCTCTGTCTAGAGACCCCCAAGACACACCAAACTCACCACCACCGAGCCATTCCAACTCATAGAGACCCCACAGGACAGGGTCGGACTGCTCCTGCGGGGTTTCATAGACAGTAACTCTTCACAGGAGTAGAAAGCCTTGTCTTTCTCCTGTGAAGAGCTGGTGGTTTCAAATTGCTGACCTTGTGCTTCGCAGCCTAATCTGTAACCACTGCGCCACCAGGTCTCCTGTCTAGAGCCTCCAAGTACCAAGCATCCCATTTTTCTCTCAGAATGTTCATCATTTGCTGTACAAAATGGAGTGTGGCTATGGATCCCACAATTTCTCCTTTAAAGCATCGCTTAGAGCTAGCGACCTGTGAATAAGCCTAGAGCCGCCTCCAAAATGAACCCAAGCCTCTGAACAGGTCATGGCCAGTAGTATAAGAATTCTGGAAACCAAACAAAACAAATATTATATTTTGCCAACTCATAAGCTTTCTGAGAACCGACTTAAAAAATTTGAATGAATGTATCCTCCAACCTGCTAAATTGATATTAGTTTAGTATGTCAGAGGCTATATTTGTGTTTTTTCCTTAAAATCCACCGTCATTGAATTAACGCCAACTCACGGTGACCCTTTAACACAGAAGAGAACTGCCCTATCAGGTTTCGAAGACTGAAATTTTTCAGGAGCAGAAAACCTCAATTTTCTTCAGAGGAGAGGCTGGCGGATTTGAAATATCAACCTTGTGGTTAGCAGCCCAACACTTAAGCCACAGCACTACCAAGCCTAAGTGGGTCCATAGATTCTTTCTGCCTGAATTCCTCTATAAATGATTTAACTGAGTATCTTCTTATTGCTAAACACGGTGTAAAACAAAATTTCAAGTCTTGATTCCAGGCTTATAATTCAGCTGACAAGACCAAACCAAATTGAAGGGAGTGGGGAGCAATATATAGCTAAAATATCTAACATGGAATTGAACGTAGCTTAGAGGTCCTCAAACTCACTACCATTGAGTTGATGCCAACTCATAGCAACCCTATGGGTCTCTGGAGGCACAAAATGCTCGTGCTTGTCTACCAGCGGGAAGGCAATGGTTCAAATCAACACACACGTGCTGCAGGAAAAGTCCACGGAATTTGTTGTCATAAAGATTCCAAATCCAACCCAAACCAAATTGGTTGTTGGTGAGTTACATCCAACTCAAATCAGCCCTGTAGAACAGCACAGACTGCCCGTGCTTGCTGAAAGGAAGGATTTACAGCACTCGCTGATGAAGATCCAGGAGAGCAGCCTGCAGTATGGATTAGAACTCAAGGTAAAGAAAACCCAAATCCTCACAACGGGACCAATAGGTAACATCCGGTAAACAGAGGAACGTTTGACGTTGTTAGGAACGTTTGACGTTGTTAAGGATTTCACCTTGCTTGGTTCCCCAAACCATACTCGTGGAAACAACGGTCAAGAAATCAAAAGATGGGTTGCATTAGGTGAAAGGGAACCCAAGGGCATTAATTTGAGGACTAAAGTATGCTTCACCTAAGGCATGGCGTTTTCAGGGCCTCGTCTGCATGGGAAGGTTGGACACTGAATAAGGAAGACAGAAGAATCGATGCATCTTAGCCATGGTTTTGGCAAAATAATATTGAAAGTATCACGGACCACCAAAAGAACAAACATCCGTCTTGGAAAAAGTACAGCCAGAATGCTCCTTAGGGGCGAGGATGGAGAGATTCATCTCACTACTTTGGATGTGTTGTCAGGAGAGACCAGTCACTGGAGAAGGACATTATGCGTAGCAAAGTGGAGGGACAGGGAAAAGGAGGAAGGCACTCTACTGACCCGGTGGCTTAACACAGTGACTGCAACAGTGCGAAGAACAGACAGAAGAACAATTGTGAGAACAGACAGACAGAAGGACAGACAGAAGGACAGTTGTGAGGATGGCACATGAACAGACAGTTTCTGATCTGTTCTGCCAGCTGGAACCAACTAGATGGCACCTATCAATGACAATAATCTTTATGAGAGCAACCATAATATCATCGCTCCCACAGAGTGATTGGTGGGTTCAAACCGCCATCCTTCCAGTTAACAGCTGACTGCTTGACCCCTGTGCCACCAAGATGCCTACTAAGATTATAGGCAAGAAAACCATTGGGGGCAGTTCTGCTCTGTCACATGGACTTAACTTCTTGCACTATGTTTCAAATACCATGGCAAAAGGTAAAATATGAATTATGTCCAAATAAATCACCTTAAAGGTATCTGAAACCTAAAAATGCTGGGGAGCTAATGATGATGTATTTCGAATCCATTCCCGGGGGAGGGATCTCATGCTCAGTAAAGCAGACAAGCCGTGACGAAGAGGAAGCTCCTGGGGGAAGTGAACGCGGTGGCTGCAACAGTGGGTTCCAACAGGACGATGACCGTGAGGGGCTGCAGGGCCCAGCCAGGCTTCCTTCCGTCGCCCATACGGTGGAGGCGTTGACGTCAACAACCCCAGGGCATCTAACGGCAACGACACCGGCTCTCAGAATCCTGCACGGACTGACTGTGAGTGAACACAGCTCTCGTGTCGCTCTGGTTGCTTTCCTGTGACTAGAAATGAGTCTTTTACACAAGAACATTCCCAGTTATCCGAACGTCCGAGTACATTTTTACAATTGCAAGTCTTGTGAAATGACACTGTCCTTCCACTGCACGATGCGGCCGTGTCTTTCAGATCAGAAGTGTGCTCCTTAGGGTGTCTAGGCGCTGCTGCTTTTTTTCAGAAGCACATCACCAGACTTCTTTCCAAGGTACCTCTGGGTGGGCTCAACCCTCCAGCCTTTCAGATAGGTGCTGATTGTGTTAGCCATGTGCAACTTCCTGGGGTCCAGGGATGTTGTTGTGTCACAGATTTTCAGAATTCAAAAGGAGCGGAGATCATCAACCCATCCCTTCCGATGACTGTAAAGAAAGTAAATCTCAACCGGAAGTACCTCTTCTCCTCCACTTTGCTGTGCATGCAACTAAAGGGTGCCTCTGGGTTCCCACCCGGACTGCTGACCTGTAGACGGTCTTCAATCTGCATCCTAAGGCTTGGAGTGCTTCTGAATCCTGTCAAGATGCAGCAGGGGCCCTAGGGATCTTGGGAAGTGTCTGTCCCTCGTGACACTTAGTAAAGACCACAGGACTTCCAGATGGTCAGCAGGGGACCCGAGGAAGGTCCACATGTACTGCTTTTGCAGGTGAAACTCAGGGCTGGGATGGTAATGAGGATGATATATTTAGAAAGAAAGAAAAGAAGGGAAATCTCAGTGCATCTGTTGCTGTTGTTGGCTTCTTGTCCCTAACTTAATTTTGACCCAGGATTTCCCCGTGTGTTACCGAGTCAAACTATGATGCTAGGTAGATTTGAATCACAACTTCGGGTTACCCGCTGAGACCCGATAGCATTACCAGAGAAGTGCTCCGTGGGGTCTCAGAGGCTGCAATCATATGGAAGCAGACAGCCTCATATTTCTTCCTACGAGAAGCAGATGGGTCCAAACCATCAGTCTTTTGCTTAGCAGCTCAAAGTTGAACACCCTGCGCCACCAGGACCTTTTAGACTACTAGTTGAACCTAAATACTTTTACCCAGGCAGCTTCAAGGACTCCAGATGTAGGAGAAATCTGTGCTTGAAAATGTATAAGCCATGTTCTATCTTTATCTATAGTTGTAGGTAGGTCCGTATTTATGCAAACTAGGAGAAGCCTCATAAGAGGTGATAGGGTAACAGACAAAGCTCTTCTTCTTTTTTAAATAATCATTTTATTGGCGGCTCACAATCCATCCATCCATCCACTGTGTCAAGCATATTTGTACATTTGTTGCCATCATCATTCTCCAAACATTTGCTTTCTACTTGAGTCCTTGGTATCAGCTCCTCACTTTTCCCCTCCCTCCCTGCCACTCCCTTCTTCATAAACCCTTGATAATTTATAAATTATTATTATTTTGTCATATTTTAATTGGTCAACATCTCCCTTCATCCACTTTTCTGTTGTCCATCTGCCAGGGGGAGGTTATTAGTAGATCCTTATAATCAGTTTCCCCTTTCTACCCCACCTTCACTCTATCCTCCCAGTATCACCACTCTCACTACTAGTCCTGAAGGGATCATCTGTCCCGCATTCCCTGTGTTTCCACTTCCTATCTTTACCAGTGTACATCCCCTGGTCTAGCAGGATTTGTAAGGTACAATTGGGATCATAGTAGTGGGCAGGGAGGAAGCATTTAAGAACTAGAGAAAAGTTGTATGTTTCATCGTTGCTACACTGCATCCTGACTGGCTCATCTCCTCCCCACGACACTTCTGTAAAGGGGGTGTCCAGTTGCCTACAGATGGGCTTTGGGTCCCCACTCTGCACTCCCCCTAATTCACAATGATATGATATTTTATTCTTTTATGCCTGATCCCTGATCCCTTCGACACCTCATTATCGCACAGGCTGTTGTGCTTCTTCCATGTGGACTTTGTTGCTTCTCAGCTAGATTTGCTGCTTGTTTATCTTCAAGCCTTCAAGACCCCAAATGCTATATCTTTTGATAGCCGGGCTCTATCAGATTTCTTCACCACATTTGCTTATGCACCCACTTTGTCTTCAGTGATCGTGTTGGGAAGGTGAGCATCATGAAATGACAGGTTGTTAGAACAAAGTGTTCTTGCATTGAGGGAGGATTTGAGTGGAAGTCCAATGTCCATCTACTACCTTAATACAAGACCTATAAATATATGCACATAGATCTATTTCTTCATCATCACATATAAATATATTTACATATGTACATGCCTATATTTAGACCTCTATAAATGCCCTTTGCCTCTTAGCTCTTTCCTCTATTTCCTTTGACTTTCCTCTTATCCCACTATCATGCTCAACCTTCATTTGGGTTTTAATAATTCTTCTTGGTTATATTACCCTTGATCAAGCCCTACCAGGCCTCTTTACCCTCCTCACCACTAATTTTGGATTACTTGTTGTTCCCTTCCCCCACTTCTCCCTCTCCCATGTCCCCCTGGAACTGTCGGTCCCATTGTTTTCTCCTCCATATTGTTTATCCCACCGATCTTATCTAGATAGACCTGCAGAGATAATAATATGCACAGAAACAAGAGAGAGAAAAACAAGGCAACAAAAGAAAACAAAACAACAACAACCAAAAAATCCCATGATAAAAAAAGAGAAAAGCCTGTAAATAGTTCCGGGTCTGTTTGTTGACCTTTAGGAGTGTTTTCCAGTCGAGTCTGATGGGGTACTATGCCTTGGCCCCAAAGTCTATTTTTGGTATTCCCTGGAGACTTCCTTTCTCTTCTCCCTTGCTGTTCTGTTGCACACCCTTAATGTTTTACCTCAGTGTGTTGAGGTCAGATCAGTTCAATTCCCGCACTGTGTCTCCAGTGTTGTCTCCCATAGGGCTATGGGTCAGTGATAAGTTTATTTTAAAAAATTAAATACAAAGCTTTGAAAAAAATCTGTTTGTATTTTTTTTGAGTACCCCCTCATAGAACTAGAGTCACATGGGAGGAATGGTTGGTGTCAGAAAAGGGTGAAAAGGTGTGGAGGGTGAAGACATATCTGGCTCCTGCCCATGGGAATAGGCAAGCTAGAGAGGGACAGATAATGACCAGTCCCCTTCCTACCCACACTGTTTACTGAAGGGGACAAAAAATGGTTTGAATTTGTTGGCATGCAACCTAGATTAAAATTTTTGTGGTTATTTAAGATGAACAATGTCACCTTTGAGGAAATACATCAAAATGGGGTGCTTTATGTATACCTGGTTGCACTATAGGAACAAATTGCTCTCCTAAAGGGAAAAAGTGGGATTTCTTCCAAAAGCAATAGATGATCCATCATCCATTATCCTGGGAAGAAACAATCTTGAGACTATACATGGAACTAGAAATAAAACCTCACGATTGTAGACCTTAGAGTATAATTTGGGGTGGGGGTAGATTTGGGAAATTCTCTGGCACATGGTAGAAAGTAAATTGACTTTCCCTTGGGTGGAAAGCAAAGAAGCGTTCTTTGGGGGCTGAGTCCCTAAAAAAGGTTGTTCATATCTTGGAGGTAGGGGCTCTGTATATGTTGTAGTTTATTCTGTAGAAGGATAGTTCCTTGTATTAGCTATAAGCTTTCAATGAAGTCTAATTAGAAGCCACCACCTAGTCTCTGCTTTGCTGGAGGGCAATAGCAGCGTGCCCCCTTAGAGGCCACTTGTCCAGGACATTGGTGGCCATCAGTGGCAGAATATAACTGTATCCAGCTTAGACAGCATCTGACACATTACCAAGCCAAAGTCCTTAGAGCACAGCTGGGATAAGCCAGTGGATAAAGAAGGAAATGAGAGACCTCATCTGGAGCAGACAAACGGTGAACGACTGCAATAGCACATCCACAAAGAGCTGACAGAAATTCAAGCAGAGAATGTGCAACTAGGGATGTCATTATGAAGTCAGGTGACCTTCCCTGAAAGAAGAGAGCAATAGAAAGACGTTTACCTGCAGTTTATTAGCTATAAAAGGGCATTTGACTATGTGAGTCATTAAAGATTATGGAGAACATTGCAAAGAATGGGAATTCCATACCACTTCATTGTACTTGCGTAAAACCTGTAAATAATCCAAGTAATGATCATTTAAACAGAATAAGGGGACTTGCATGGTGCAAAATCAGAAAAAAAGTGTGATTCAGCGTGTTACCATTTCACTATATTCGTTCAATTTGTATGATGAGCAAATAACTCAAGAAGCTGACCTCTGCTTAGAAGAATGAGGCATCAGTGTGGAAGGAAGACTCATTAATAACTTGTGATATGCAAATTACATAGCATATCATATCTGAAAATTGAGGGGGACTTCCTGATGAAGATCAGACACAACCTGGAGTATGGATTCCATTTACATCTGAACATAAAGAAAGCAAAAATCCTAACAACTGGACCAATAAGCAACCTATTGGTGCACAGAGAAAATGACCGAAGTTTTCCACAATTTCATCTCACTTAGATTCACAATAACCATCCATTTAAGGAAATCAAGAAATCAGAGGCCACATTGGATTGGCAAATCTGCACAAGGTCTCTATAAAGTAAAGATGTCATTTTGAAGATGACAGTGCTCTTGACCTATGCTGTGATATCATTTCATATGTAGGCAAAGGTGGAATAATGAATAAGGAAGACTGGAGAACAATGAATATGTTTGAATTATGATGTTGACTGCCCAGAAAATGAGCAAATCCATCTTGGAAGAAATACAGCCAGAATGATTGTTACGTGTGCGGATGGTGAGACATCATCTCGCTGACTTTAAACTTGTGATCTGGAGGAAGCAGGTGCTGGGGAAGTAGATCATGCTTGGTAACGTAGAAAGTCAACAGAATAGGACACGTCTCAATGAGATGGACTGCCAGAGAGGCAACAATTGTGAGGAGAGTGCAGGGCCAGGCAATGCTTTGTTTTCTCGTACACAGGGTCGCTGTGGGTCAGGACCTACTTATTGGCATGTAACAACAACAACACCAATCTTAGCAAAGGTGAGCAAGCATTGCTGTCTTCTATCAAAAGTAGTCCAAAGGCACTTTGTGGTGACTCAATTACTATAAACAACGAGGTTGAACTCAACTTACTATTTGGGGGATTTTTATATTGGTATATATCTGAGAGTCTGGCTTATTTAATTACACATAGATATATCATAAGTACCATAAAATGTTTGCCCCATTTTCTGTTGCCACACATAGTAAGCCGTCATGCACCACACCATGGCCCAGACTCTCTTAAATAGTCTGGTTTGTCAAATAAGCATGACCAGTTCACTGGGAACCCGCCACCTGAAAAAGAGTAAAATGGGGCTTTGAGTGGCTGCTCCCTCCATCCTGTGAAGGGCAGGGGGGTCTCCAATCAGCTGCTCTGAAGAAAGTGCTGGTCCTGCTCTCCTGATGGACTGAACTTGAACGGCCGTAAGTGAGGTCTGCTGCACAAAGGATTCACCGACCTCAGTGGGAGACATGCCCAAAAGAACGGGATGCTCGAGATGGTGCTGCGGCGGTTTTCGTATCGGAGGACTGTTTGGAAAAGGAAAAAGAAAGTGAGAAATCTCCTCAGGATCCAGCTATCCCAGCACTTTGCAGTAGTTGGGCGATTGAAGAGTCATTTCTAGCAAAGGTTGGGAGGTGGCTCACTCTTGGGTTCACTGTGAGGTTGTCAGAATGGACATGCTTTCTGGGCAGGGTCTAAAACTAGTTTTCAATAAAGACCTCCAGTGGTAGCCAGAAAGCAGAACAGGAGTGAAAGATCAAGCTCTTTCTCCCGTGGGTCTAAGGAAGCCTTGGGCTTCTTCAAGTGTCTCCTCCTGTGTGTGGGAGGAGAATGCATTCCGCAGTCGGACTCCAGAAGGAGATGCCAGACTCCCCACCACTCACTGGAAACACACAAGAATCGGACTACTTTGTACACGCAAGTTCGTGAATCTGGACATCTTGTTAAATTCATAAATTTATGCATAAATTGCAATATGATATTATATGAAGCAATCCCAAAGTATATGATTTGTTTTCTCCTTCATGTTTCCTGATCTAAATGAAAGTTTTGAGGAATCTCAGATTAGCAGAAACTCTCGCGAGGATTTTGCCTCTCCTGGGAGCTCTATTAGGGCACATCACAGTATAGACGTTCCCTAATGTGGCTGACGACAGCTGAATTTAAACCCTTGTCCCCTTTAATTGATTTCAATGGGAGTCTGTAAACACATACTTGGTAGAGTATCAACTATGAGTTGGCATCAACTCAATGGCAGTGGGTTGGGTTTGGGGAAAAATAGAACTCTGGTTTCTTCATTATATAATCAATTCATTATGTGAGTTGGGTGTATCTATATAATTCATACAGCACTTTTATATATTTTATCTAATGTGCGTCTCAAACCAACAGGGTTGTGCCATTTAGAACCTTGTTTACTAACTCCCCTTGACTACATTGGGACTCAGAGATTAAATGATATAACTAATGAGTAGAAGGTTTAAATGTAGAGAACAGATGCCAATTACAAAGGGAAATAGACACTTTACAGAAAAGAAGCTTGGGATATAACACTTCAACCAAAAATGATCATGGTTGGCATTGCCAATAATTAGACAAGGTGACATCACATATCACCTGATATGTGATTATGCATCGGAAGAGGCATCTCAGTTGTAGTTTTTTCTGTCAAAAAGACATAACCTGGATCATGAGAAACAACAGACAGAGCCAAATTTAGGAACACTCTGAACAATTGACCGAGACTCTTCAACGTTGTCAAGGTCATTAGAGGAATGAGTCACTGGGCCTGGGGGATCAGTGCCGTCATTTCTGGGAACAAGGTGGCATGATACAGCCCACAAAGATAACCTTTTCCCTCTACTTGGTGAGTAGTGACTGGCATCTGAAAAGTTCAAGAACTACTATCTAAGGTACAACTATGGGTCTCCCCTTGTCCAGAGGCACAGAAAATGATGAAAATGGAACATGCATGGAAACAATTAGTTGACTTGACGAACGGACTGTGCAAACATTAGTCTCCATGACGCCAAGAGCAGAAGAAGTAGATAATGTGCAGCTACCGTGACCAACTGCTCTGAAAGAGATCGCGTAGCTAGGTCTTGAATGGAGTGGGAAAAGAATGTGGAACAAACTCCAAAATTCTAGACACCGGGCTTGCTGGGGGAATAAAGATGGTGGAACTCCTGAGGGGTGGCCCTTCAGCTCCCCTTAGATTTGTGACTGAATTCCCCCTCATGCTCCAATAGCACACGGTCTAAAAGGGGGACATAAACACCAGTGAAGTAGACGCTTTAAAATCATCAATCATTTGAGCTCACGGGGCAGCATTTACCTAAGGGCAAAGTTCCAAAGGGTTAAGATGAATCAGATGAAACCAAGTGTATATAAAGTGTTAAATGTAAAACTGGCAATCTGTTCTTTAAACCTCCACACAATACATGATAAAAAATTTTTAATGTCTAACTCATAAAAGACCAAGAAGGGCTAAAGAACTATTCAGATTAGAAGAGATTGAGGACATGTTACTCCTAAAGGCGATTTGAAATCCTGAGTTCACGTCTGCAAGGGACTTTAGCTGGACAATTTGTGACATAAGAATAAGATCTGGAGATCAGTTAATAATATCTGTACTGATGCCAATTTCCTGATTTGGCTAGTTGTGCTATGGTTATGTAAGGTGATAACACATGAGAAAGCCTGCTGGAAAATCTTTATGGACGCTATACTGTTTTTGCAAGTCTGAAATTCTCACAATTTGAAAATCCTAAATTCTCTCAAAGCGAAAAGGTGAAGTAAATACAAGCTCTTTCTCCTGCAGGTCAACCCAATTTCATCTTCTAAGACCAGAGGTTCTCAACCTTCCTAATGCCATGCCCCTTTAATACCGTTCCTCGTGTTGTGGTCACCCCCTCCCCAACCATAAAATTATTTTCCTTGCTACTTCATAACTGTAATTTTGCTACTGTTATGAATCGGGTGACCCCTGTGAAAGGGTCATTTGACCCCCAAAGGGGTCACAACCCACAAGTTGAGAACTACTATTCTAAGACAATTTACATAAACTTCAAGACACCATTGTTAATATAAATAATAGTGGGCCATCTTTGCGTTGTTTGTATTTATATCTGGCCTATGGGACTTTTTTGGCCTATGGGAAAAGTATGTGGAAGAGGGGGGACAGGGGTACTAAACCATGGTGGTAAAGATGATGAATCTTGGATGTAGATGGACAGTTTTCAAATCCCTACTATGCCATTTTCTATGTGAACCTCAGTTTCCTTATCAGAACCCTGGGACTGAAAGAGGCAAGGCATGCCAACCCTTTGCAAGAGGGCACCATGATTGTTCAAACCTTTGAGCTAAAGTCAAGTTTAAGTTAAAAGGGTGGGACCGAAAGCTTCAAGGGCCATTCACCACTCTGTCAGAACAGCGCTATCTTCTCTTGATATTTAGAAAATTTAAATGGATCTGTCGAAAGCATGATCACCACTGATACAGAAGGCAAACCATATTTATTGACAGCAATTCCTAGGGATATTTTGAAAACAACAAGTGAGTCCCAGCTAGAATTTACCACGAGAAGATCTCAGCTGTCACCACCGCGGATGTCCCCCATTGGAAACCAGCGCTGGAGGAGAGAATGGAAAAACGAGGCTGTGCCCACAGCTTCGAGGTCCCTTACCGGAAAGATGGAAGCAACCAGGGTGTTCCGAACTCCATCAAAGCCAGCCCTGTGTGGGCGAACAAGGCTGTAAAAAACTTGGAAAGGCTCTTCAAAGAACAATTAAAAACACACTCCCATGGTGGGAGGTGAATCTGGCAGGGTGACCCCTGCTTTCTTTCCCCAGGGTGGAATTCCCAGGCTTCTGGATCCCGGTGGGGCCCTTTGGCGGTGGACTCTGGAGCCTGCTCTCTTTCCACTTTCCCCGGGCTCCGAGTGGTCGGTGGTTTTGAGGACAGAGGGGCAGGAACATCTGGCTCTTCTGAAACCGAGAGCGATTTGCAGTCAGCGGGTGGGGGGTGGAGGTTTATGAAAATAACGGGGTGAAGTTCATTTTGTGGACAACGCTTGGCCACGGGTGTTATTTATTTCTGATTTTCAACTGCTGAGCTCCTGTGGGCTTGTTACTGATGGGCTCATAAATAAACACACGTTAAGCTGTGTCCTGGGGATAAATAATGAGTTTATGTGACTTTGGGGTTGTGTGTTAGGGGCAAAAGAGGAGCCACAATTAACAACAACTAACAGGCTGTCATGCACTGAAATTCCAGACTGCACCCTATTTGTGCAAACAGACTGCGGAAGAATCCATGAATGACACAAGGTTTTAAGCCCTGAACGAATGCTAACATTTCTAAGAAGAATTACCATGGGGTCAAGACAACCAATAGGAGCCCTGGCGGTGGAGAGGGTTATGAATTGGGCTGCTAACTGCAAGGTCAGCAGTTTGAATCCAGCTACTTCTCCAAGGGAGAGAGAGGAAGCTTTCTGCTCCCGAAAAGAGGTACAGCCTCAGAAACGCCAAGCGGCAGGTCTACTCTGCCCTGGATGATGGCCATGAGTCTGAACTGATTGGATAGCAGCGAGATTTTGAGAAAGACAACAATAACACCCCTAGAAGTTTCTAGCTTCCTTTAAGAATGTATGAAAAGATGAATGCAATGTCTTTGAGACCTGCTGTATTTCATGAAATAACTGTAGTCCCAAACTGTAACTTTTTACTCATCTAACAAATATCCATCTATGGAGTGCTTATCATGTGCTAGAGCCATTTTGAGGCAGACTACTAAATATGTAAGGTGAGTATATGTCTTGATGAGGGGAGAGACTTCTCTTCAGCAGGAGTGATCTCTTTAAGGTAATTTCCCCTTTGTAAGAAAGCTTCAACTTTTTAACACATGAGCATAAAGATACTCCCGCATTCAAAAATCCCCCCACAAGACAATTCTGTACACAGCGAGGCAGGTATCTGTGTGTGTTTAAAGTGGTGGTAATTCATTAAACAAACAAATAAGGTCTCATGAAACAGTGTTTTGTTGTTGTTGTTGTTGCTGTTGTTGTTGTTAGGTGCCTTGGAGTGGATTCTGACTAAGGAACCCTATGCACAGCACATTAAAACACTGCACCCTCCCCACAATCAGTACTATGTCTGCATCCAAGGTGGCAGCCACTGTGTCACAGGTGATTGACATCTGCAATCAGAAATATAGCAGAAAGGGGAGATGGTCCATACAGAGGGGAGTGGTGCTGGTTCAGTGGTAGAATCTTTGTGTCCCATGAGGGAGACCAAGATTCAATTCCCTGATAGACTTCAAGCAGTCATCTGTCAGTGGGGTTTGCAGGCTGTTATGATGACCAAATTTAAGCAGAGCTCCCTGACTAAAGCAGACTAAGAAGAAAAGATGGCCGGGCAATCTATTTCTGAAAACCAGAAAATTGATCATGAGGATGGCAAAGGAGCAGGCAGTGTTTTGTTCCCTTCTGGGCGGGCTTGCCAGGAGTTGATTCTGTAACAACTGTTAACAACAACAGCAACAAACCACACACACACTGTTTACGAAGCAGAAAGAGGTCACTTCTCCCTATGAACTCAATCTCAGAACAGGATAGAAAGAATCATAACTATCCCACTAGTCATTTAGCCTGAATGAGCAGACGACTTCCAAGAGGATTTAAAACAGAATGATGTCACAGGCAAAAGAGAGAGAATTGACCAAATGAGTGGAAAATGAGGAAAAAATAGGATAGTGAATGAATCAAATAGATGAGAGATCGAGAGATTTAAATTGAGCCTAAAAAGAAAAGGGAGTGCCCAGGGGAGGGGCAGAGAAGTACAGCGGTCCTCTCTCCACATTTGTAGTGTAACCCAGTCATCTTTAGAGTGCACACTGCCCCCATGCCACTCTAACCCTCCCTTCACCAGATCTTCTCATGCAATAGGAGGACCAGAAGTTCTAGACAGGGAGCTCTTCCAAGATTTGAAGGCCAGGCCAAGGAAAGATCACTTATGAAATGGGCTGTACACAAACAGCCATAGAGACTGGACAACTCCGTCATGGCATTTTCAGCCACCTCCTATGCACGTGAAAAGCTGAACAGTGCATAAGGAAGAGAGCAGGAGAATTGTTGCAGTCCAATCATGATGTGGGGGAGGACTGTGGACAGTCCATGGACTGCCAGAAGAGCGACACATTTGCCTGGGAAGAAGTATAGCTAGTGTGACCCTTGAAAGCCAGGATTGTGAGACCTCATCAGTACTTTGGATGCGTTGTCAGGAAAGACTAGTCCCTGGAAAAGGACAGAATACTTGGTAACTTAGAAGGTCACGGGCAAAGAGGAAGATCCTTGACAAGATTGACTGGCCTGGTGGCTCCAAACGAACAATGTGGGGACGGCATATGCCCAGGCAGTGTTTTCTTCGGGTGGATCCAATTCGACGGCACCTAACCACCACAGCAACTTTGTTTATCATGAAGTAGCTCGTGATGGGAATTGGTTTGTAACGGAATTGCTAGTAGGATCAGCATGCTTCTCATTCTAATTAATAGAAGTCTGCATTGTGTGTAACATGCTCAGCAGGAGGTAATAGTGATTTGATAAGTAATTGTAATTGGAGGGTATGGAAGCTTTAATGTCATTTGTTGGGGTTTACTCAGTTCAGTTCATGGGAAAGAGGCACTCCATCTTGCAGAAACAGCCATCCCCACCACTCCCTTACCATCAGCCTGTTTGTCAGGGTTACCGTAGTGGTTTGCATGTTGTTATGAAGCTGGAAATATTGACATTGACATTTCACTTCCAAGCAGCTTCACCCATGCTAAGTAAGTTTCAGTGGGGCTTGTAGACTAAGATCGGCTAAGAAGAAAGATCCGGTGATCGACTTTGAAAATTTTCCAGTGAAACCCCCCCCCTGAGTCACACAATGTTATCTGAGAATATTCAGCTTCCTCACTTTGGCCTCATCATGGTGAGGAACCAATTGCTGGTGGGGGACATCACGTTTGGTCAAAGGGAAGATCAGCCAGGTGAGGGAACCCCTCAATGAGTCAGAATGACACCAGAATCACAACACTTGACTCAGACTTGTCATGGTCAGGGGAGGATCAAGGACAATTTCATTTCTTGTTCATAATCAATGCACACTGAGTAGGAAGCAACATGGTGGTAACCAACAACAATCAAATTCCTTCCGCCTGTCTTTCTACCTCTCTCTTGATCTTCTCTCTCCCTTTCCCTCCCTTCTCCATCCTCTATATCCCCTTCCCCACTTTTCTCCCCTTTTTTTCCTTGCACATCCTGAGAGAACGTTGAAATAAGACACATTCTGTTTTCTCTTGCCAGTACCAATGTGGGGTTGTCCTCATGAGTCAGGCTCCCGGTGTTCCTTGACAATCCTTTTCCTTGCCATACTGTAATTCATCATAAACATTTCCATTGGCCACCTTCACGAAGCTGTCTCTGTTCTCCAAAGTAAGATATAGAACACTGTCCTTGGACGCTGACCGACTGACCCCAATGTCCTTGAAGCAATGGTCCTGAGCCCCCAGGCCCAGAAACTCATTTCTCGAAAGTATCTGGTCAGGGCTAAGTGTTCATAACATTGTCCCCTGTATGCTCTACTATACTCATGGATCTATATTCAACACATAAGTACAAAATGTTCTCTGTCATGTGTATGTGGATATTTGTGGATGTTGTCCTGTGTACTTTCCCACCCTTATTCAGCTGAAGTGTCTTTGAACGCATGCACTCATAGATAACTGTCATTCTGTTTTTTCAGAGCTGAGTATGTAGTAGCAGTTACCTTTGGTACCGCTAACTCTTGTGATCTTACCTGGGTCTTCCTTTCCCTAATCATTTGTACCAACACCGTTCCCCTTTTTTGGGTGCTATGTGTCTATCATCTGGTTAGTTATTTAACTCTCTGGGTCAGGCTAGGTTCTCTAGAGAAGCAGAACCAGTGATAGAGAAAGAAATTTATATCAAGAAAATGGCCCACAATTATAGAAGCTGGGAAGTCCAGTCTGGTTCAAGTCTGTGGGACAGATGTTAAGGTGGAGGCTTCTTTTGACTTGTGTAACTGCAGGGGCTCACAAAGCAGGAAGCACAAAGACAAAGCAGGAAGTAGGAAGACCACAGACTTATGGGTACAGAGGCAGATGAATGCAACGTCAGCATATCCAGCTTGCCGCTGCAGAGTCTAATGAAACCTAGGTTGGTAGGTCAGATGGCAAACTGCTGATGACTCCCAGGTTCAGTAGGCAATATGGTGGGTCTTCGGCTCAAATTCAAAGAACCAAAGGTTGATGAGCCAGATGCAAGATCTAAACCAGCAAGAAGCAAACAAGCGATCCACATTCTGTAAGGAAACTTACTTTCAACCCGAGTAAGGGGGCTGCACCTCTACCCAAATCTTACCACTGGGCATGGCACATACCATCGTGGAGTTGATTGCATTAGGTTAAGTCACATCAAAGAGGATTTCTAGGCCTTAACTGACAAAACAAGTTAAGTTGACAGAGCAAGCCAACTGGCAAAACAAAACCCAAGTATCACATACTCTTTCCTCTTTCCACACTGATAACTTCCAAAGTATATTTCTTTCTTGACTACAGTAGTGATGTCACACAGCATCTGTCCTTTTGTTATTGAATAATTTAACTCAACATAATATCCTCTAATTTATCCATGTTAAGAGGATTTTTTGCAGATTCGGCATTTTAAATATATTATGGTATTACACTATGGCTATGGGCCAGAATTTGTTTACTCATTCATCCACTGATGGGCACTTAAGTTGTTCCCATCTTTTGCTCTTGTGAAAAATGCTGCCAGGAGCATAAGTGTGTATATATCTGTTAGTGTCATGTGCTTATTTTTCTAGGATAAGTACCTAATAGTGGGATTGTTGCATCATAAAAAATTGCTATTGCTAATTTTTCAATAAAGCATGAGTTGTCCATAATGGTCGTACAATCTTATAGTATCACCAGCAATTTCAGGCTCTCCACATCCTCACCAGCATTTGTTGTTCTCTGTTTCTTGGAATTTTTCCATTAACGCTAGGTTGAGATGTTGTCTTCTTCTTGCTTTTATTGATTGGCTTGTTGTGATGCAGTAGGTTACATATGGGACTGCCAACATAAAGGAAGGCAATTCTAATCCACCAGTTGCTACGTGGGAAAAGTTGAAGCAGTCTACTCTGGAGTAATTTACTCTGTCCTATGTGATCATTATGAGTTGGAATCTACTCAGCGGCAGTAGATTTGTTTACTTTGGAATGGCTAATGATCAGTAGCATTTTTTCAGGTGTTTGTTGGTCAACGGCATCTCTTGTTTGATGAAATGCCTTTTCATGTCCTACGCCCATTTAAAAATTGAATTGTTTGTTGTTCTGTTGTTCAGGTGTTGATGTCCTCTACAAATTTTAGAGACCAGTCTTTCATCTGTCCAGTCATCGTCGAGATGCCTCTCTGATTCTACCGCTTCTCTTCTTACTCTTGTGGCGATTTTCGTTGTAAATATAAATATTAAATTTTCAGGGTCCAAATTGTTCCATTTGTATTATACTATTTTTATACTTTCGAGAAACATTTGATAGTGTATTTATGCCATTAGGGTACTAATTGTTTTCAGTGAGCATAAACAATAAATTAGGTTTCTCTTTAACAATTTCTGCACAAATTATTCTGTGAGCTTGGTGGCTTTTCCACAAAGGGTCAACCTTCTCCTTATCTACCCTGGTTGTTCTATTTCTGGAAGATTCGGTTACAGTAATAATTTCATTTCTCTGTCCCTTTACCTTCTGATATTTGCTTTAGACTAATTATTGACCATTTGGTGAATATTTGACCACATAGGTGGCTTTTTTAAAAAGCGATGCATTACTCGTGGGTTATATTCTGTAATTTTTTAGCCACTCTTTTAATCCAAAGATAGCATCAGGAGTAAGTCTTTATTCAAGATTTAAAGAATGTCTTTGGGGAATGGTCTCCAGTTTTAACCAATCAGATACGTCTTCACTTTTTAAGAATCTGAATTCGTATCCTATTCTATCTGGGCCCATCCCCTGTGACCCTTGTCCAGGCATTTTCTCCTTCTTCTGGTCTCACAGTAGGTGGTTTGGGGATATGTAGACTGTGAGTACTGTGAACCAGTTTCTTCTCTGAGTTTTGGTTTCTATTTTCCCCTTTGCTCGCCAAGTGTAGATCAACAGTTGCCTGTTACATGACTTTTTGCAAGGTTCTAAGACTTCAGACACTACTCACCAAACTAGAAAATAGAACATAAACTTTACCAACTGTATTATACCAACTGACTGAGTTGTCTCATGAGTGTGTGGTTCTCTATCTTAAGATACAAAACACCAAACCTGTGTGATGGTTGGTTATGTCAAAGAAATATCCACGATTGTGTCTCCTGGATGATAGTAACCATTCTGACAACCCCAGCCTACAACTCCATCATAAGTCAATTCTGATGTAATCAAACTTTCTTATTTTATGCTTTCGCAACTATTACTTTTTAACATCAGTATCTTTATAAATGTGATCTTGGTTTGGGAAGGAGGGACACACTTTTAAAATCATTTTATTGGGGGCTCATACAACTTTTATCACAACCCATACATCCATCCATTGTGTCAAGCACATTTGTACATTTGTTGTCATCATTAAAAAAAATTCTTTCTATTTGAGCTCCTCATTTTTCCCCTTCCTTCCTCACCCTCCCTCATGAACCCTTGATAATTTATAAATTATTATTATTTTTTCATGTCTTACACTGGCCAATATCTCCCTTCACCCATTTTTCTGTTATCCATCCCTCTGGGAGGGGGTTATATGTAGATCATGGTGATGAGTTCCCCCTGCCCCCCCCCACCTTCCCCTTCCCCTCTCAATATTGGTCCTGAGGGCTTTATCTGTCCTCGATTCCCTGTGTTTCCAGCTCTTACCTGTACCCATGTACATTCTCTGGTCTAGCTGGATCTGTAAGGTAGAATTTGGGTCATGATGGTAAGGGGGGGGGGGAGAAGCATTAAAGAACTAGAGGAGAGTTGTATGTTTCATCAGTGCTATATTGCACACTGACTGGCTCATATGCTCCCCAAGACCCTTCTGTAAGGGGATGACCAATTGTCTGCAGATGGGATTTGGGTATCCACTCTGTACTTCCCCCTCATTCACAATGATATGAATTTTTTGTTCTGGGTCATTGATGCCTGATACCTGATCCTATCGACATCTCATGATCACACAGGCTGGTGTACTTCTCCTATGTGGGCTTTGTTGCTTCTCAGCTAAACAGTCACTTGTTTACCTTCAAGCTTTTAAGACCCCAGATGCTATATCTTATATCCAGGCACCATCAGCCTTCTTCAGCACATTTGCTTCTGTACCCATTTTGTCTTCAGTGATCATGTCAGGAAGGTGAGCATCATGGAATGCCAGGTTGTTAGAACAAAGTGTTTTTGTGTTGAGGGAGTATTTGAGTAGAGGCCCAATGTCTATTTGCTACCTTAATACTAAACCTATAAATATATGTGCATTGATCTTTTCCCCTATTGTCATTTATAAATACACCCACATGTGTACATGCCTGTATTTAGACCTCTATAAGTGAGGAGGGACACATTGTATAGAAAGTCATAGATATAATTAATATATCTCAACAACTCACTGTGATTTATTCTATGTCAACCCAAAGTGAGTTTATAGGATAGGGTACAACTCGCCCTGTGGGTTTCCGAGACTGAATGCTTTACTGGAGTAGAAACACTTAGTGTTCTCCCATGGTTTCAAAATAGTGACCTTGTGGTTAGCAGTCCAACATGTACCCACCACACCACCAGGGACCCTAATAGATACATGCAGTAATAAAAAATCCACAAGTCATAAAAATTTACTCTGACTACAAAGAAGAGCTGGAACTTCGGCATTTTGTTAGTTGCCATAATAGCTACACCGTGGAAGGGTCTAGATCGTCTCTGGGGAAAGAAGATGGTGTCTTGACTCAGACAATCCATGGGATTTGTCGGTGTGGTTCTTTTCTTTCTTTCATCCTCAGTAACATCTCACTGCTTCTTGAATCTGCATATTGACGTGAACAAAAACAGTCAGTGTTTGGGTCCATGATTTCAAGCAATTGAAGCCCTGAATTGTTTTTTTTTTTTAAGCTCCCCACCAGAGATGGCATGTTCTGAATTTATCATTCTTGCCATATTGGTGTTGTATCCAAGGACCTCCTTCGGCACATGATCCTGATCCAGTGTTTGGAGTGTGTTCATTTAATTCAGCATTTTAATCCCAACCCCCAGCATACATTCCTCCCCGATGGCATCCTCCCCTTATAATAGGACATTCCAGATCCCCTGAAGAATAGTATAATTCTTCCACAAATTACCTAGTGTTACTGAAGTCCCATCTGTTGCAAATACTGTGTGAGCGAACCGAGCCTTTGGGTCATATGCACTGAAGGGGACAGTTGCTCCTTGATCCGCACGATCATCGCAGCTGTCATCTCGGAGAGTAAATGCACCTCTTTCACATCATCATGTAGAGAGGTGACTTGAGAGGGCTGTCCTGGGGCATTTTCAAGTAGCAGCAGATTCTTGAAAGGAATGTTTGCTTCAAGGTAGCAGACATGCACTTCTGGAATAAAAACGCAAAAGCCAGTGTTCAATAACACAATCATCATCTAGGCCTTGAAGTTACCCTGGTTGTAGATTGGCGGCTTACTTTTGCCCATGTTCTTGAATGCCTGAGTGTTTTCAAAACAATAAACAGGAAACAGTTTTCGTTTAGATTCAGCAGCATTTCCGCTGAGCAGCGTGTGATTCTGTCTTTGAATGCCTTGAATCCAGACATTGACCTCTCTATGAGACGGACAACATGACCAAGTATGTGCTGCTCCCCTGTCTGCAGTAGCTGTTGCTAACAACCAATGTGCAACACCAAAACAAGATAAAAGGATAGGCCTACGTGTAGTTGATTGTAACTAAAATATGTCCTGACTTGGGGACTACTTGTCGATGCCTGTGTGGTATATATGTATATAGGATTCCCTGGTGGCGCAGGGATTAAGTCCTCTGCTACTAGCCCAAAAGTCAGACGTCCATACACCCCACTAGCTGCTCTCCATCACCACCCCAGAGAAAAGACCTAGCAGTCTGTTCCCATAAATTATCAGCCTGGAAAACTCTGTGGGGCAGAGGATGGAACCTCTGTTCCAGAGGTTTGCTGTGAGTCAGAGTCGACTGGTAGCAAAATAACACAGGCCTACTCACAAGCCAAAGGCAAACTAAATAAACTCACTGTCATCGCGTGGATCCCAACTCGTAATGGCCCTGGAGGGAAAGAATAGCACTGCCTCCATGGATTCCTAAGACTGTAACTCTGCCCGGGAGTGAGAAGCCACATCTTTGCCCCTCCACCAACATACATACATATATTATGGCCTCACACATGTCGGGGTTGTTTTTATTATAACAAAACAAAGCTCATTTCCATCAAGTCAATTCAGACTCCTGGAGACGCTCAGGACACAGAACTGCCTCTGTGGGTTTCCGAGACTAAATTTTCATGGGAGTACAAAGCCTCATCTTGCCCCTGCAATACAGCTGGTCGCTTTGAACTGCCGACCTCCCTCTAGCCCAGTGCACTGTGCCAGCAGCAGCATATTCCTCTCATTGAGTTGCCCGCGCTCTCTGTGCAGGGCCACTGCTCTGACTCCTTAGGCCAGGCTAGCAGCCTCAACCTTTGGTGGTTCTTTTTCTTGACCCCCTGAGGCTTTCAATGTTGATTCTGAAATTCTCTCATCATTTGTTTTCTGCCTTGGGACCCCTCACTGCTTCTCTGCCTTTTGAGCCTCTTCTAATCATGTCAAGTCCAAGGAGATGCTCTGAAATAGCTAAGAGCAATTAGGGATGATTTTCCACCTTCCTCCATCACCACACACTGAGATGTACATATTTCGTTGGATGTTGTCATTATTAGAAGTTTCTTTCATAGCTTGTTGTCTTATCTACCAGGACTGTAGAAGGTCCTTGTGTTGACCCCACATCATATCTGATAGGGGCTCTCCACTGAGTAACAGAGTCTTCTCTTGGTGTTCTAACAACAACAACAACAACGTCTCAGCATGTAACATCGGATTGTCAGGCTGTTTCCAGCAATAACATATGTCATTAATTTCAGTTTATGATCATCCAAGAAGTATGGAAAAATCGCACCTCCCACACTTTCGGGGGAGTCACAACTCTGCCAAGTGGCGTAGCTTGTCAGTGTATTTGCTAGCTAATTCTTAGCTGCAGACAGAATGAGATGTTCCTATCTTTGGTTAGCTTCACAAACGGCCTCGGAGTAGGCCGTGTGATGAAGATGGCAACGTAACCTTCAGCAGCCTTTCCAGAAACAAGCGGTGTGGTCATGGAGGGGTTACTAACCCCTTCTGGGACTCAGTTTCTTCATTTGTTACACGAGAGGCTTAGCTGATTTCTAAAATGACTTGAGAAACCAAGACGAAATAACACAAACAACAACGAAAAGGCTTTGAGTCATCTATTTCAAATCTCTGCCCAGGTAGGAGACCACGGGATGTTTCCTGAATGAGAAAGAGAAGGGAAAAGAGGCTTTCTTGATTTTCAAACCTACCCCACCCACTGACGTCCAGGGGATTGTAACAGTGACCCTGTGTATACCATTTCTGGAGCTGTATAACTTTAAGGGAGCAGACAGCCTCCTCTTTCTCCCTTGAAGAAACTGGTGGGTTTGAACAGACAACCTTGTTACCATCTGACACTTACCTGAGAGTGCGACCAGGGCTCCTTTCCAAACAGAGCGGTTCCTAATATTCCACTTGCTGATGCGGGAAGATTAGAATTGCCATGGGATGGAAAAGGCCCTAGAACTGTTGCTTCCCTGGAGTTAGCACGTGGATATAGGTTTATGAAATCACTGTAACCCATTGATGACTATTCATAATGAATAAATCATCAGGGTACGGACTACACGGAAAGAGGACTACTAATTGATTGAAAGGCATGGTTTGGTTTATAGGGTGGTATCATGTCCCTTTAGAACAGTGGTTCTCCGCCTTCCTAATGCCGTGACCCTTTAATGAAGTGCCTCGTGTTGTGGTGACCACCCCCGAACCATATAATTTTCATTGCTACTTCATAGCTATCAGTTTGCTACTTTTATGAATCAGACAGCCCCTATGAAAGGGTCATTAGATCTCCCAAAGGGGTCATGACCCACAGGTTGAGAACCACTGCTTTAGACCCTCCAGCTCTGATGAGGGCAATGAATGTACAGATGTGCTTTACACAATTGATGTATGTATGGATTGTGATAAGAGCTGTATGAGCCCCTAATAAAACGTTTAAAAATAAATAAATAAATAAGCGAGTAAGTATATAAGTAAATAAATTAAATAAATAAATAAAAGAAGCTCCACCTTTCAACACTTACACCAAAGAACATAGGATTTTTCTTTCTCATGTCAGAAACCTGACTATAATTTGGTGATTAGAGCCAAACTGAACCCATTGTCAGTGTTTCTGTCTTCTCTGATCACAAAACAATTGAATTATAAACCAATACTGAAGAGCTAAGTGGAAAAATACATTTGGAAATTAATGTATATGTATATTAAGTCATAATGGAAACAAGAAAATGCTAAGAGCTGAAATGTCCAAAAGTACTGCATGTACAATTTTGCTTCAGGCGCAAGATCTGTACAGAAACTGCAATAAAATAAATTTTAAGCTTTAAATGTTATATTAGAAAAGAAGATTAAAAATTGAGTTTTTATAGCTCAAGAAGTTAGAGAAAAAATACATCTGCATAAACCTCAGGGGACAAAAGAAGAGACAAAAATATAAAAATTGATGAAAAAAATCTAATGCTGTAGAGAGGAACAATAGCATGTTCTCTGAAGAGCTATTACAATAGACCAACTCAAGAAATAAAAAAGAAAGGAAGACTAACAAATATTAGAAACGAAAACAATAGGGGCATATTTACAGATGCAGCCTAGTTGTGAATTTGTATACTCGAGTCGATAGAGAATTCCCAGGAAAAAGCATAACTTATCGAATGGACTCAAATATATATATATATATATATATATATATATATATATATATATATATATATATATATATATATATATATATATATATATATATACCTCAACACATACACATACAAACACACTTCAACATTTTTCAGGTAGTTTGCAAGTAAATTTTCCCAAAATTCATGAGTTACATATTCCCAACAGATTCAACTATTCCAGGAAACACTGAAATCAGGAAGTGCTTATTGAAATATTATTTTGCCACACACATGTACAGATTTTAAAAAGAAACATTGCGTGATTATTTTAACCAAACCCAAACCGTCCTCACTGCCATGGAGTCAAGTTTGGTGCATAGTGACCCTGGAGGACAGAGGAGAACTGCTCCCGTGTGTGTCCACACTGTAATCCTTGACGGGAGCAGAAAGCCTTGTCTTTCTCCTATAGAGCGACTGGTGGATTCAAACAGATGACCTTGAGTGTAATCTGACATATAACCCTCTGCCCCACCAGGTCCCTTTGATAATTTTTATATATACACACACAAAAAGGTAACATCCAGCAAGTTTTTATTAGGTGTATGCTTAACCAACCAGGAATGAGAGTAATTTCCTCACCCTTATATGGAATGTCCCTCACAACCTATTTCCATGAATCATACCATCTAGGAAAATATTAAACCTGGAGCAAGACAACCTGGTGATCTGTTCTCAGAAGCATGGGAGACAACGTGATCCCAAGGGGAGGTTCTACTTGAGTCAGCGGGTCATCGTGGAGTTGGAATGGACGGAGAGTGGGTTTCTTCCATTCATTTGTAACTGTGTGGGGAGGAGTCCCTTTGAGGTAACAATGGTCCCTGCTCACAACGACGGCTCTGCTGTCCGAGTGGACTCAGATTCATACTCATCCTGTAGGAGGAAGTAAAGTAATCCCCCTCTAGGATGTCCAAGACTGGAAGAAATCTTTATGGAAGCAAGCAGCCTCGTCTTGCTCCTGCTGAGTGACTGATGTATTCAAAACTCTGCTTTGTAGCCAAATGCTTCAGCTACTCATCCACCAGGGCGCTGGCTCATTCGAGATGAGGTAGCTAAAATGTTAAGTAAAGCACTCGATTCTATATCAGATGATTGGTAGTTTAAAGCCACCAAAAATCCTGCAGAAGGGGGACCTGATGAGCTGCTTCCCAAAATAGCATGGCTTTGGACTCCTAAAGAGCAGCTCTGTGCTGCACACCTGTGGTTAACTGGAGTCAGGATGGCCTCATCCCAACTAACGGCAACATTGTGGTGAGGCTGACTGTAGCCAGAGATGGGAGAATCCACAGTAAAAATGATGCCAATGTTATCATAAAGCAATCATGCCGCTATGCAAACATGACAATTATCCTCTTCGTTATAGGACCCGGACAGACATGGAGCGGGTCCTCTGAAAGGTCAACAGCCAATGTGCCAAACACTTACTTTGTTCTATTTTATATCTAAGGGAGTCCTAATCAAAGCCAAGCCCTTCATGGCGTACAAATAAATTATGCCCCTCTTTAAGTGGTTACTGAAACATCTAGGAACTTTCTTTCCCCTTCAACCACTGTCCCTGCTGATGGGACATCTCCACAAACACTAATGGTATAATGCATAGCCTGGAGATGCAGATAACACTTTCAAAGCACAGTTTTTATTGAAGGACTTTGATTAGTTAAGAAAAAATCTCGGTGGCTAAATAGGATGAGAAAAATCCTTTATTTTTGCTCAGTCTCTGTGATGGGTTGAAATGGTTTCATATGGTTCTTCTTTCTATATTCTTTGTAATTTTCACCCAATGAATGGGTGGGGGCATGTAAATAAGGTGTATAGGACCCTAACTCGGGATTGGTCAGCTTTGCCGTTCTGCTGGGTATAAAGATGAGCTATCTCAGAGGGAGGAAGAGGAATCCCACGGCCACCAAGAAAGAAGAGGCACCAGTATCGCACCTGCCAGATCACTGCCTGCTGCGGTGGAGGCACCAGCTGCATCAGAAGGTTGTAGCCCTGAGATCAGAATGAAGCAGAGTGGGAGACAGGCTTCCTGGACCACAGAGGAAGAGGCCAAAGGACTACATGGCTGCTAGGCCAAGGACCAGAGACACATACCTGCCAGCATAGCTCAGAAGAGGCACTTCATTTTGAAACCTCTTAGCTCCCCTAATCCCCCTAATCATGAGTATAATCTGGGAGCTCTGTGTGGCCCCTGAAATGGATTACCACACCCAACGGAGAAACCGAGTCCTGTGGGAGGGACAATTGCCTGTGTCAGAACAGGGTGAAGAAGGATGATGAGTGGTGGAGGCAGGCCTGACTGCTGCGCTCTGGCAATTGGCTTTGGGCTGGTGTAGACTTGGTCTCGGTCTCCTGCGTGGAGCCGGAGGAGGTCAGATGTAGCTTGTACCCCATTTCCTTAGTCTCCCACTCTGATGTGCCTGATTTTCTTTCCTCTTCTGCCCTCAAAACCAGATTAAGAAGCAGAGAGAAGTGCATTTGGATTTGTTATATGACATGAGCATGGAAGCTACAACTTCTAGTCTTCTGGTTGGGGCTGGTTTCTAACCTAGTGAGGAGCATGGGAGTTTCTAGCCAACCCTCGTCCACCTGAGCCCAAGACCATTAGCCAGAGAATCATGCACATTCCTTAAGCTTTCCAAATGAAGTCGTGGATCAATGCTAACCTGGCCACAAGCCAGAGATAGGCTTCTTGCACAGTGAGTGAGATTGGGCTTTTCATCTGGCAGGGAGAGACCAGTGTTCTCTTATTATCTCTTATTATCAATATTCTTCAATTATCAGGTCTATAAGACTTATCTTCAATTGGCTGTGGAAGCAACAAATGCTTGATCGCAGAATGCAGCACCTGGAAAGAGCGTTGTGAACATTTAACTCTGTCTCTCTTCTTGAGTCTGAGGTATTGGTGGTTGTGGAAGTCTTACCTTCAATGTGAATTGAAGGAAACCTTAGGTGAATGAAGGAAAGATGAGATTTTGTATAATCCTGTAAAGACTTACAGTGTCCTAAGCCCACAGGTGCAGTTCTTCCCTGTCCTCTAGGGTCACTATGCAGAACTGGCTCGATGGCAGTGAGTAAAACACTGCTGACCAGGTTTCAGTGGTGCTTCCAGACTAGGAATTAGGACCAGACAACTTCTTTCTGATAATCAGCCCACAACAACTACATGGGTCCCAGTGCTACTGCCCACAAGTGATGATAAGGATGACATAGGAGAAAATAAAGTCTCACCCCCCTGTGAATTCATATGTGGGGCTGATTCCACAGCAGGTAACATACCATATAACTCTTTGAAGCCCACTTTCTACATATAAACATCCTTTATTTCCCTCTAGATCCCTTTTAAAGAGCCCTGATGGTGCTGTGAGATAAGTGTTGGGCTGTTAACTGCAAGGTTGACCGGTCAAATCCACCAGCAGGTCCAAAAGTAAAAGAGGACGCTGTCTGCTACTTTAAAGATTTACCTTCTAGCAGACCCCAGGTTGGATTAAGGCTACGATGAGTCAAAATCAAGTTCATGGCCATGGGTTTTGATCGACTGTCATTTCCATCCATATCATACTTTTCTGGTTGTTTTCATCTTAACACTATTATCTCCTTTCGTTTCTCTGTTCTTCCTCCCTATGTCCACTTGCTGGTCTCTACTCCCCCCCCATCCCGTGGTTCCCCCCAGGTATGAGCCATCCCTGTGCTTGTAGCTGCTTTCTTGGGTTTCTTGTGCCCCAGGCGTGGCGACGTCCTTCCGGGATTCACTGTTCTGTTCTAAAACGTTCCTACTTATCACTTCAAGGCGATCCATCAGGTCACCGTTTTCACATGAAGAAATGGCAGCACCCCAGTGCAGCAGACACACATTAATAAAACAGGAATATCAACCAGACGAGGGGTCCGCACTCCATTCACCTTCAAGCCTCCTCCTCTCTTGGCAAGCAAGCCGTTCTTCATTTTCTTTTCTTGTGAAGGCAAATAATATTTTGGAGACTACCCCAGGGACTAATTCTAATGAATTAACTCAATTCAGTTGTTACTGCTATGTCTTTCATTTATTTTGTAGTTTAAAAAGTGGCTTAACCATGAACCTAGAAACTCTTACAGAGCTCTGTATCTAATGCATTTTACCAACAAAAGTGTTAAAACAAATACCAGGATATTCGTGTGGGCTTATGAAAATATATAATTATTTGTGTGTGCCTTGAAAAATAACAGGTAAATAAGTCTGTATTTCCCAGAGAAACCACATCTTGGCTGATTGGTTTGGGGAATTATTCACATTTTCATAGTCTCAGTACCTAACATGGCTCCTGGTGTGTTGAAAGAAATATTGGCTTCCGTCCAATATATCCTCTGGGGATCGCTAACTACGGAACTGAAAGAGTCTCATATGTTTGTATATTCCTACTCCTCCAACCAATAACAAAATCTGCACATAAAATGCTCTCAGTACTGAGTTATTTGCTGGCACTTGTGCAGTAATTTACAGTTGCAATCCATTTGGTAGTTTTTCAGTCAACGGGATATTCATCCAAATAAGTTCAGGGAGGAGGGAGTTTTACAAATGTACTGGTGGAAAACCCAAGAAAGATAAACGTATGCAGATACTCACAGGGGAAAATTTCCTCCATGATTTAAAGCAAATGGGGAAGCGTATGTTGAAGGACAATGGCCTATAGTGACAGCTGATTCAAACCGAACTCTCCTGAGGAAAGAAAGGCTGGGAAAAAAATGTCGGAAGGCAAAACCTCAAATGACCTCAAGAAACATCTTTGGGCTTGCTCAGTTGACTTGACCACCCAGTTCTCTCCCTATCCCCCCGCAATATCTAAAGGTAGAGTGAGGTAACCACAAAGCTCACTACTGGATCATCCAATGGACAGCGTTAACACACACTGGAAGCAGCAGCAAGACAGAAAGATATAAACTGTCACTTTTTAATTCATATTTAAAAAGAAGACTCAAACATTCTAGAAAAATAATTCTTTTTGTCATCCTTTCTCTCTGTCTATAGGTTAGGATTTTTTTTTAACATTCTGAATTATACACAGCAGATGGAGGGTGATGGACTCTGAAAGGTAAAGCCAAGCAGGATCAAGTTCTACAACTTGGTCATTGATTCACTTCTGAGTATTTTGATAGTTTTCTGTGTGTATTTTGAGCAGACAATTATGTCCATGAACAAAACCGAAGAGTCCACATGCTCCGAAACTTTAGGACCCAATGGAAGTAATTAAAATAAAACTGGTCCCGTCTAAAATTGATTGTGGTGACGACTATACAGCTCATGTTCCTATCTTCAGACCGCTGAATTGTATGGTCTGTGAGTTATATGTCCATAAAGCTGTTAGAAAGAAAGAAAACTGGCCCCCCAACATCAGCTGTCGGCTCGAAAGAAGAGACACAAAGAAATGCTTATACGCCAATGTGTACCACAGCGCGATGCGTGAGAGCCCCCGAGGAGCACACAACCTCTGTGTACATCCGGGAATGAATGAACGGATCGACAAAGCACCGAGCATGCATACAATGGAATCGGGAGGACATGGGATCCTGCTGTGTGCCACGCTGATAAACTAGGAAAGCATCAGGTGCAGGGAAAGAAATGAGTCACATAAGGAAAATTATTACGCAAGGGTATTTGAAAACACTTGTGGAAAACTGGATTAAGGAAATTTTTCCATGAACTTTTGCAAGCCCCCTCATTTAATCTCCCTTCTATGACATGACCAGATTTGGCAAATGCCTAGGGACCAAAGTTTACTGGTGTCAAGGGCAGGAGGGAAGAATCATTGCTTAAGAAGCAGGGAGGTTATGTTTATGGTAATGGGAACTTGGCATGAGTGATAGTTGTACAACATAATAGAATTGATAACTCTAAATTGTACCCCTAAAGTATTGAATTCTCAAAGGCTGTGATTTACATATAAGAGATCGCTTTGGCAAAGAGTTGTATTTGGACAAATCTAGGATCATTACAAGTAGAAACTGATCAATAGCCGTTGGTGATTGATACTTGCAAGGATAAGCAAAACAGTAGTACTACACAATCATAGATACCTTTATTACAAACAAAAATCGATGCAAACCTACTGTTTCTCAACCTATTCTCCCTCTATGTCTATACACTTCCGAACCCAGTATTTCCATTTCGCAAACCTTTCCTCTAAAGAATTTAGCACCCTTGGCTTTACACCAGGTCAAAATGGCAGTTTTGACATCTTGACCAATCCAGGGATACATGCGGCAGCCAACGAAATAGGAGGGCCCAAGAAAGAGGAGGGAAATAAAGGATCCCCACTGAAGGCTGCGATCCTTGACCTTCATCAGCAAGGGCTTCAAGTCCTCCTCACTGTCAGCAAGCAGGGTTGTGTCATGTGCTTACTGCAGCTTGCTAATGAGCCTTCCTCCATTTCCGATGCCACGGTCTTCTTCACACAATCCAGCTCCTCTGACGATTTGCTCAGCGGACAAACTGAACAATTTTGGTGAGAGGACACAGCTCTGATGCACTACTTTCCGGATTTTAAACGGAAACCTCATTATTATAATTCTATTCAGTGATGCTCTACATACGCATTACAGAACTACTGAAAGCATGATGTGTAGACGCGGTGAGAGGCTGGTGGAGTCCAAACCCAACCTTGTTCACCTTATGTTCAAGTTGAAGGCATTTATGTGCCCAAACCCACTCTCCTCCCTGCCTCGATGGGGCTGAGACCGAAGATTGGTCAGCCACGACTGATCCTGGTTTGTCACTGCACCAGGATGTCTGTCTATGAGGTGAAAGAAGGGACATAGCGTTTAGACAGACTGTGTTGTGTTGTAAGGTTCTGTCATGGATATTTTGACTCATAGCGACTCTGGGTGACAGACTAGAACTGCCCCCAGGGTCTTCTAGGTGGTAATCTTTGTGGGAGCAGAGAGATCACCAGGTTTTTCCCCAGCAGACCCACTAGGTGGATTCAACTACAAATCTCTCCGTTAACAATGGCGTGCTTTATCAGGTGGTCACTAGGCCTCCATTGTTGATAGGCTCTAAGTGGCTAAACAGTATGGATATTGGAGCTACTTTCAAAACCATCGTCTGTGTACAAATTTGGTGTCAGCAGTCGTGGGAGAGTTAGAGGGCGTCAGTGGGTGCTATGAAGAAGTAAACAACCGGGGTCAATGCAGGAAGGCCACCTGCCACCTCCGTCCCAGTCTCCACTGTCCCCTCAGTCCGCACAGTGCACCGTGGAATGCTAAGGAAGTTAGGTCTGAGCAGAGAAGGATGTTTGTCCCTTCTTGTCTCATAAGCAAGTCAATGACTTATTTATAGCAGCTAAATCATTTATTAAAGTTCGTTTCGCTTTGTCCTTCTGAGTTAACCTCAAATTGTAGGTGTGTGAGCCATTGAGTATTAACTTTTCATATCATCATGAAGCAATCTTGGAGCCCCAAACACTCACCACACAAGCGGAAGAAAATACCTGCTTTTATTCTGGAAATCATCTTGGTGTTCAGAGTCCTTGAACATAACAAGGGAATTAATCCTAAGGGTAGCCAAAGGCCAGTCGATTGGGCCTGCCAGAGGTCATATATAAAAAGACAGGGTGACGCTGGAAAAAGAAATCTCGGCCTCATGGTTTTCCCTTCAAAAGCGTTGGTTTTCTTCTTTTCATTAAGTACCATCTTTCCCCGGCAGGCTTTTTTGAAAGTAGGTGGACCCCACACAAATCCTGTTTGGATTTTTTTCCTTCGGTACCTCAATCTCACCCTTCCCACTGTTTGCACACGTGTAAAATCCGGTGAATGACCTAAGGCCCTCATTAGTTTATGATCACCAGTTGGTCAGGGTGACAATGTGGCACAGGTGGCCGCTCCCTCCTGCAGCTTGGTGCACAGGCAGAAGGTCCTCACAGCATCGCCCAAGATCCATGCTTGGTCTTTCAGACACCCAAGGCTCCCAGACTCACTCACAAGCAGTACATGCATTGCCCTTTCTTCTTCCCCTCCCTTCACCCCAGTCCAGCCTGTCTGCCTGCTGATGCCTCCTGTTTCCTTGGCCGGGTAGATTCTCTAAGTCAGCTCTTGGCGTTTCTTGATTCTGACGTCTAGAAACAGACTGTGGCTTTGCTAACTAACTCCACCCCTGCTTTCCTGAATGGACTTCCCAGCCAAGCAAGGCCTGCTGGCGTGTCAGTCTCCTTAACTCAGCATGTGATGAAAGGTCCCCTGTCCTGGGACAGCTCCCTGTTTATTGGGGGCTTTTTCTGTTTGGGTTGTGTTTTCATTCTTTGCTCTAGAAGTCAGTGGGTGAGACGTCCACACTAGAATCTCTGCTTTCCCGTTGAAGGCAGTTTTGATGGCCTCTGGATTTAAGGGTTTGGGGCATCAATGTCAATTCCAAGTTTGATCCAATGCATATCGGCCTCCTTTCAGGAATAAAATGTAGCAAATGGATTTCGCACTGAATTTCCCCAGGTTCTTATTTCTTACTTCACAGGCTCAACCGCAATAATATAGCAGTATTAATTCCACAAATATTAATTGAACACTTATTACTTTTATCTGCTGAACCCTGGCAGGGAGGCAAAAAGGAGATACACACAAACTCTTACCTTCTGAGATTCTTATGCTTCTAAATTAAAAATATGATAATAAAGCTTCCACTGAGTATGTTTACTCTGTACCAAGAGCTCTAGTAGGTTCTACATAATTTTGGGGGGTGGTTAACAATCCTATGAAGTACGTAATCTTTATCCAATTGCATAGACTTTTCTTACAGATCATAAAGTTGAGGAGGAAAATGAAATTAAGAGCTATCAAAAATGGAGTATCGATTACTAGTATATCTCCGTGTCAACCAGAGTGCTAAAGGCTCTTCTATTTGCTATGTTATCCCCATTTTACAGATAAGGAAATTGCATTTTGTAAGAGACTTGCCAAAGGCCACTTAGTCCATTAGATGCCGAGATGGTATTGGAAAATGAATTCCAATCAAACCGAAAGCTGCAGGAATCTGTCGGCCACCCCGCACAGCCTTCCCGTTGAGCAACAGGATGCGTTGGAAAGTTGCAACGTGGGGTAAGACTTCAGCGTGAAGTGTTATAGGTTATGAGAGACAATGGTTGCCCTCCGCTGGATTGGGTGAGGTGGGAAAGGCAATGTAAGAAGGAAACAGAAGCAAAGCACAATGGAAACAAGGAGGGAATTGGGATGGTCAAAATGAAGAGTTAGCTGGAGTCTTCTGAGCAAGGAGAGCTGTAGGTGTTCCATTTGGAAGCTACACCAGGCTGATGTCCCGTCAGTGAAGCAGTTAGGACTTCTTTGTGTAGGTCATGGGGGACCACTGAGATATCCTGAACAGGGGAAGTCCTGGAACCAGCACTGGGCTCTTGATACATTCATCTAGCCAGGGCATGTGTGCGATGAACTGGAGAGGTTGGGAAAATGAAATAAATAAGTAAGTAAATAGATGCTTAGGTACACTCCTCCTCTCTCTAAATCTATGTCTCTTTAGGTTTACATTAGCCTTGACATTGGAAGTATGCCCTTCATGAGATCTAGAATTCAATATTTTCTTAATGAATTAAACATGATCTTTTTGAAAATTTCCCCCTAAAAGTCTGTAAGTTTGCAACATAATCTGAAGTTTATTTTCCAGGGAGGAATCCAATTTGGCTTTTGTTATTTCTGGTCAGATATTATATGATTTAATTTTTTTATTACAAGCCTTTAGAATGGCTCACAGATGTGGATGCTAGAATAGAGCCTCCTGGAACTATTTGGCTGGAGAGACTCTTCTGTTGCCATCAATTACATTAATAGAAGAGCATTCATTAAAAATCCAAAGCTCGATTTCAATGTCAGGAAGTAATAGTGTTTTCATAAATCCATGTGAGGTAGGACAGGGACAAGTGACACTGGGAATGAGAACCATGGGGTTCATATTCTTGCACTGAACGTTTAGGGTTAGCTACTGTGTGTTCATGCTGAAGCCTATGTTTCCTAAAATGAGAGGAGCAAGTAGGATGGTGTTTTCATAAATTGGGAAATGCATACTTTACTTGGATAGCTGTACTGAAGAAAAATAGTGATTATAAGATGTGGTAATTACATAATCTGGTGTCAATTTTAGGATTCAGAGGGAAGGGGATCCTTCACAGATCCTGAGGATTCTGGGAACTCCTTGGAGGTGGAAGACTCTCTCTCCCAGCCCCCACCTCTCTCTCTCTCTCTCCCTCTCTCTCTGCCTCTCCCCTCAATCCCTGCTAGACTTTTCTGAGGAGAATCCCCATGAAAGTACCCTGAGGCCACCAGAGTTTCAGAACTGAAGGAACCACACAGCGATGCTTACAACACCACTGGATCCATAAGACTTCCAACCCAGTGGTCTGTAATCTTCCTGCATTTGGCACCATTGCATGTGTTTCATGAGTCTGAAGAGGATTTTAGAGATTGGTATTGGACATATGGGCCAATATGGGACTTATGGACTTGATTTAGACTGGACTGGGGTATTTTCTCAATATTCAATTGCTCTTATATATAAAGCTCTTTCTTATACACATATGAGTGTCTATGAATTTGTTTCTCTAATATACCCAGACTAATACATAAGGACACCTCTAATTAATCTCTCCCTTAGATAACCAACCATATATGACCAAATGGTCAACATTTACCCTAAAGCAAAAGCTAGACTAATGGAAACAGAACAAACCAAAGGGAAATAATGGGAATGCTGACACACTGTGTAATAAGTAACTAATGGTATAAAACAAATTTGTATAAAAACTTTTTAAGGGAAATCTACTTTGCTGAGTAAATGTCCACCTAAAATATAATAAAATAACTTTTAAAAGAATATCTATGGCTTAATGGAGACTTGTTGATCAGTGTTTCCCCTAGTGGGTGCTACCACCCCCGGGGGCTACTGGAACAACCCAGGGGGCTGAAAAAGCAGATACTTACACTTTATGCTGGATTATGGACTAGAGAACAAACATTTTTCATTGCCAGGAAGGCACTGAGTAATATTTTTCCTAAAAAGAGGGTAGTTTGGGAACTTATGCTATAGTTGTCTTTGAAGTTGCACAGATGATTCACCATTAGAAATGATTTAATGAAGTGCTATTAGATTTAAGCATAAAGTAAGCTTTAACCTCTGGGTCCTGTGCCAATGGACATTGCATGTAGGTAGCATCTAACATGTGCCACTGGGTCCTCTCACCACTCCCATGACTGAGGTTCACCATTCCTGCTAAGTTCTAGCCCAGTCTAGTAAGACCCAACTATGAGAGTCTTATACATCAACATTTCCCACCCACCCCCCATCAAGACCCATATTCATACCATTCTATTATGCAAATTCCCATCAGGAATCTTATACTTGTCCATACCCTTTGTTCTAGCTTTCAATTAGTTCCTGCTTTCAACTCAACATAGCTATCTGTGGTATATTTTAATATTATTGTTGATTTTTTTTCTTTCTTATTTTAAATCAGTTTGCTGTTTCTGGGTAAACTAGAGAAACAAATCCATAGACACACATATGTGTATATGAGAGAGTTTTATATAATGGGTTAATGTGTATTAAGAAAGCATCCCCACCCATTCTAGTCCATCCCTGTAAATCCGATATTAGCCCATGTGTCCTTTACCAACCTAGAAAGTCCTCTTTAGACTCATGAAACACATGCAATGATGCTGAATGCAGGGCGATCCCAGGTCAGTGAATAGAAAGTCTTGTGGATCCAGTGGCGTTGTAAGCATCTTAGTGCTGCCAGGGGTCTCCAAGTGGCTTCTCCAGTTCCCAGGGCACAGGATCTATCAGTGTAGTCCCATGTGTCTTGTCAGTAGAGAGTCTCCAAAGGAGTGAGTGTAAAGAGAGAGTAGTGTCTCCTGCCTACAAGGAGGAAATCCAGGAGTTCCCAGAATCCTCAGGAGAAGGCCATGCCCACACAGAGACCTCATTGGCTATGACCTGATTGACAGACTAGACTCCACCCCTTGACTCTTAATCCTCTCAAATTGACACCATATTATATAACTACCACACTGGGTTGGTTTGTTTTTTAATGTTTTCCACTAATGAAGCACAGATGAGCAGTTGTATAGGACAATAATTGATGTAATGGCTTATTGGAGATGTGGTGGTGGGTGGGGGGGGTGGCAGATTGTCAGGAAATCAGGATCAAGTAATAAACACAGGAGGCTGGAGGACATTTTAGAACAGACTGAGTGATGTATATACAACTCTTTTGAAATACGACTGAACTAAGGACGTGTATGATATGTGATAGATATCTCAATAAAACTATTGGGAGATGGGGGAAGAAGCCCAAGCCAAACTTACCATCTAATCCATAGCCTTGTTTGTTGCTCTTGAACCTGGAAATCAACATTTTCCAGCTAGTTTTCCAGGAATTCTAAACTCCCAAATACTAAAATTTTAAAGAGAGAGAGAAAGATTTATAATAATAATAAAAAACTATCACGTTTGCTTGGAGATTCATATTAAATGCAAATTATTAAAGACTGAGGGTCCTGCAACAAAAAAACATATTTTGTTTATTTTTATTTCACATGAATCCCTTCCTTAAATATAATCTATGAGCATCCTGCCAAGCCAGGGTTTGCAAAACATACCCCATTACAACCACTCCACAGCACTTTGACACCTCCTGACCCTCAACCAGATCCCTGGTGACACAGTGGTCAGGTGCTTGTCTGCTAACCAAAAGTCAGTGTTTGAACATACCTGTCCCCCGCAGGAGAGAGGTGTCGCAATCCAGTCTTGTAAAGATTAACCTTGAAAGCCCCGGAGGCAGTGTTCCTCTCTCCTGCAGGGTCCCTCTGGGTTGGAATGGACTCGGTGTCAGTGTGCTTGGTCTTTGTTTCCACCCCCTAACCACTGCATCCAATGTGTCCTCTCCTTGGGCACCTGAGAGGACAGCTTGGTACTTTGCTATTGAAAGCAACACCAAGCTATTCAGATCGTGTCCTGGCTTTGTCACTTAACTAGTTGTGAAACCTGGGAGGTTAGTTGATCTCTCTGTGCTCATTTCTGTATCTTTAAAACGGTTGATCCTTCTTGAAGAATTAAGGACTAAATTAAGTATTGAATTCAAAACACTTAGTCCTTGGTCCAAGTATCTGCACAATAAGTGCTCTTTTTTTATTACCATTAATGCTAGCTCTAAAATGTTTCCCCCAAATTTGCTGGTTCCCATTCCCTTCAGCATTTCTATAGGTGAGATACTCATCTTTTTTGTTTGGCACCTCAATATAATAGCAATTTACACTCAGTTTGGTTCTTTGTAAATTCACTTGATGTTTTCATGTACATTTTTCTATTAACCTAATAAGTACCTCATTTACTCTGTCTACAAATTCTCTGGTTTTCAATTTATTTACCACATTACCATTTAGTTTTTTGAAAAACAACAAGCCCAACTACGGCATTCCTATGCTCAAGAACAATCCACGATTCTCCATTATCTATGTAGTAAAGGGACAGATTATGGGACAGATGTCTGCGTTCACACTCCCTGGTGCTTACATTTATAGTCTAGGCAAACTGCATCATTCATGGAGTTTGAAGCATACAATATGTCATCTGTCTTGGCTGGTATTGTTCTTCTTTTGTCTTGAATAGCCTGCCTTCCTTCTTCTGATTGTTAACAATTCTCTGCACTCGTAAGGTCCAGCTCAAGTTAAACCTATTCCATGAAATACACTCCCAAATTGAATTTCAGCCACAGGTGTATAGTTTAGGGTTTACAACACACATTCTGGGGGGACACCATTCGATCCATAACATGCCATCTTTGACCCACCCCCCCACCCTCAAAAAGCAAATCACTCTCATCCTATCACATCATCCCTCAAATCTTAAGTCAACTCCAAGTTCAAAATCTCATCTTCTGAATCATCTGACTGAATTAAGGATGAGATTTGGGGTATACGCACTCTTCCCTGGGGCAAATCTAGACTACAGCTTCTCTGTTTCCAAAGTGTAATGGTGGAGCATACCCAAGACATTGGGATACATTGGAGGGAAAGAAAAGTTAAAGCACATAGCAGAACACATAAAAGTCACTCTCAAGACTTGAAAACAATCCCCTCTTCTCTGATATCTTCTGGGAAGTGGCCCTGAACTGCAGACTTGAAGAATAGACCATGCTCTCTAGACTCTGGGTGGACATACCTGTCCACCATGGTCTTTTTACCCATGGGCTTTTGCTCAACACTCCTAGGTTTAGTGGGATGGCAACTCGGTTTGCCTCACCTTGGGTGGCTCCATTCTTCTCATCCATCTGAGGGGCAACCCCACCCTTAGCTCTGGCAGATCAAATCCCCTGGTCCTTGGGCATGAAAGCCTCTTTTTTACCAGCTCTAGGATGCATCTCCATCAACCTGAGACATAGGAAAGGCAGCACCATGCTCTGGAATGGAATCAGTGATCATCTGACACTGTTACAATTAAGAGGCGGTGACCCACCTTTGGAACCAATGCATTGCTGCTTCCCAAACTCCTCTCAACATTTCTGCTGATCTTAGAACTGTTCCAAAGATGGCCTTTTTCTAGATTTGAAGGGCAACAAATGCAGCTTCCTTGGCTTATTTATTTCCTGCTTGTCGAATTCCAAGAGGCAAACAGCTTCTCATTTCATTCACTGTCCCCTCTGGTCTAAGCGGATGGATTTTCCATTGCGGTGGTTGGCCAGGTCCACATCTGTCATGGCTTTCATGTCTTTAACAAAAGATCAAGCTACCAAATCCTTGATGGATATTCTAGGACACATGTCCTTAGTTTGTACAACAGAATGTCCCAAATTTTTTAATTCCATTTTCATTTTGCATAATTCATCGTTCACTCCATCTCGTCCCTCGTGCCTTTTATTACAGGTGGCAAAAAGAAACCAAACAGCCCCTTGAAAATGTTGCTTAGAAATCAGCCAGAGATCCAAGTTCATCAATTACAAGCTTTCCTTCCACCAAACATTAGAATATAATCCAGACAAATTCTTTGTCACTGCATAAAGGGAAACAGCCTTCTTCCTCCATCGTCCAATCAAATTGCATGTAAATCATTTCCCTTTAAATCTTCCCCAGGAAGATATGTAATGTTCGCATTGCTCGCCACATGATGTTGCCAATACCATATGAATTTACGAAGATTAAAGAGACTTTTTTTAGAGCTATTTTCACTTCTGAGACCGCATCAAAATTGCCTTTTGTGTCCATAATTCTAACAACAGTCTCTTCAGGAAAATCTAAGCTTTTATTATTTTGTTTGTTGTTTTTCACTGCCCCTCGGATTCATAGTGACCCTACAAGACAGGGTCGAACTGCCCCTGTGAGTTTCCTAGACTGTAACTCTTGATACGGGAAAAGCCTTTTCCTTCTCTGGTGGAGTTGGCTGCTGATTTCAAACTGCTGACCTTGCAGTTAGCAGCCCAGCGCACAACCACTACACCATCCGTGCTCCAGAGGCACCTGAAAACTCTTTCCGTGTGCAACTCTGACCGAATTCCAAAATCATTTCCATGTTTTAAATAATTAGTAGAGCAACACCACACGCCTAATTCCAGATTCGGTGTCAGTTATCGGGTGCTGCGATAAGCAATATGCCACAAGTAGATGATTTGAACAAGCATCAGTTTGTTTCTCACATGGTTTAGAGGGCCAGACCACCCAGGTTGGAGGGCAGTTCTGGGGGCAGGACTCTTCTCTCCGCTGGCTCTGGAGGAGAGTCCCTGTCTCTTGGAGCTTCTGTTCCTGGATAATAAATAATCATGTGATTTGGCAACTCTTTTCCTCCATCTCGGCTCCCCTCTGTGCTTGTTTAATGTTTTCGTCCTTCCAAAGGAATATCCTAACAAAGACAACCAGAGGTTAAAATTTGCAATGCATATTTTTGGGGACATGATAAAAGTCCATTAACACCCCGTTAGCTTTCTCTTCCTGCTACTGCATGGAAAACTACATAACTCACAGAGCATTATTCTCCAACTTACATTGTAACTAACCCCCGAGAAGGTTTTGTCCCCATTAAATCATGAGTGCCATGAAAGATACCTTAGTTTTCTCCTACAAGCCAAGCACAATGCCTCATGCTTAGCTGTGACTTACATAAATATTTATTGACTGAATATTCCTCTGCAGAGAGCTGCTTACTATTCATTAGCGCATACCACACCTTTAGCCGATGTCACACTTAAAAGCATCAGTTAGTCCCCCCTTGCCAGACGTTTCTTCTCGTTAGAAAATAATTCACCACAGGGTTCCTTGAATAGGGACCTAAGCCAGTATCTCTAAATGAAAACATCATCACCTGGAACTTTTGGATAACCCGCCTACAACACACACCTGTGTCCACCAACCTCCCTTGGATTTGGACTTCTTGGGATATTACCATGTTTTTGTTGGGATTCCTTTATATAAAGGCCAATTAACACGCTGGCTGTATAATAATATCATATCTTCATTTTTCCAATGGAGATTTCCTGGTTGGCTCGCAAAGAGGTGATCTAATCTATAGTCTCACTCCCTAATCTAAATTTACTTTCAGGTTAGGTGTCCGGAGCTTGTTTCAATGACTTCATCTCCTCCAACAGAGTTCCTCTTCCTTCAAAAGGCTGCGATTGGAAAATCCTGTTGGAGCCTCCTACTTCACAGACACATTTTCCAAGTTGCAAATACAGTATTTCCAGCTGTGAACTATTCTCAACACCTCCTTCCCAAACTCATGAATAGTCTTGGAAATAATGGCTAGTAAGAGGAAGCATAACTCTTTAACCAACCTTCCACGTTCCTACAAGTGCTTTAAGTAATCTGTCTACCAGAGTAGACACTTATGATAAAAAAATCATATTCCCAAACTCATCTTGCTTTATAATTGCTATGGGATGGATGTGTTCCATTTCAGCAGGACTTAGCAGCATGAGGAAACTCATAGCCAGTGGTACGCATCCGATGCACTGCAGTCCCTTTATTGGTCCCAGTTTTTACTTACCCGTGCCTGTTATGCACCATCAAATGTCCTGGACCTTTCGCTATGATTGCTGCCTATGACTTGGATAGTTGGATTTCATTTTCTCAGTTAATAATAAACTATTCGATCTATCCCTGCTACACATCTGCCAAGAGCTTTTCTTCCCCAGAAACTACTTTATAGTTATTATCTAATCTCTATATAACTATGGAGGAAGTTTCCCATCTAACAGACGGTAAATGATTAAGGAGCAGATAGCTGAAGAGCCAGCTCCAGGTGACACCGTGATTCGGTGATGGAATAATACAGAAGTTCCCAATACCCCTTCCAGTGGCTCATTTTCCACAGTGTAATCGGAAAACCTCACAATAGCATCGGTGTCAAGTTTGTTTCCAATGTTTTACTCAAACAGCTGAGTGGCTAAATCAAATGAGAGAATGCATAGGGATGTACGGACGAAGGTTGAAAAGTAGTCCATAGAGAATTATCTTTGAGTCCATGATTGTTGTTCACCACTCTGGCTGGCATTGAGCATGTCTTGAAATAATTACTTGGTTACAAAAGCAGTTACAATCAGAGGTGTAATTAAGTACATAAGGCTATTATGGCTTTTCTGGCCATTATGCAAATTAAAATAATTCAGAAGGATTTATTTTGCATTACTTTCATTTAGGAACTTTTTTTCTAGAATATGTATGCATGCATTTAAGTGGCAAGCTTTACCTTTTATTAGCAAATCTAATTTCTTATTGAGTAGCAACTGGGTTGAGTCACCCCATTAATGGTGATATCTCACATCAGCTGCTCATAGAAATTTCCAACAAATCTATCACACTTTAGTAATGCATTCAACTAAAACATATGAAGTTGTATCAAAGTGGCTCACTATGATGTGAAACAACAGGGAAATTAAATTAGTAAAATGCACACGTTGAGGCTCTTGTCAGATTTGAGAGCCATTAATCAGAGCAGCACTGTGGGCCTAATTAGTACATGCCATGTGTTTCAGCCCTTTACTTCCTAATTTCATTTCATCAGATCCAATAAGCTCTTTTCCCCCTAAAACATCAAGTAGCCCCAAATTACTTGTCATTTTACAGTTTATAGTCCCTCAATTCCTGCCCATTCTAAAGCATTTAAGCAGAATCAGGTTTCAAACTTGGACTGGCTACTGGGTGTAAGACCACTGCAGTGTGAGTCCCACTGGTCAAAGGCATTGGTTATTCCTGATGGACCCCAGCATCTCAAGCAATGGCTGGAATAGGAAGCCAACAACCCACTGATATCAAGTAGAGCAAACCTATAGGACAAAGTAGAAGCTGCTTCTGTGGCTTTTCTATATTTCACATGTCCATGAGGACAGCCTCAGCCTTCACCCACAGAATCTGGCAGGTCGAAACTCCATACAGACAGAACCCCTAGCCCGCAGCGCTGCTTGGCTAGCATACAGTCCACACATAATAGGGGAGTAATGTTCTGGGGGACATGAGCGATGCAAAGGTGCAGGCAATGATTTTTCCATTCTCTACTTCAACTGAGAACATTTGGGGATGGAACTTCTTTTGATTTATGGCATCCATTTTAAAAGAGACATTTGATGCTCTATATTTTGCCAAACCAACAACATTTGGGTGTGTGTAGCTGTCTCATAAATACAGAAAACAAAACCAAACTCATTGCCATCGAGTTGCTCCTGACACATAGCAGCCCTTCAGGACAGAGTGGCACTGTCCCTGTGAGCGTCCGCGACTACAGGAGTAGAAAGCCTCATCTTTCTCTCTCAGAGTGGCTGGTGCTTTCAAACGGCTGTCTCTGCAGTTAGAAGTCCAATGAATAGCCACTCTGGCACCAGAACTTCCTCTTCATAAGTAGCGTGTGTGGATTTCTATTAGTTTTGTTATACTCTTTAAGAAAGCACACACGATAGAGATAGGGTTGGTTTACTTTCAGACGTCATTTCCATATCGTACCGCTGTTTGCAGAGTGCACACCGACTAACTCCTCAGAAATGAACAGCCAATGCTAGCTTCCTGATCTGTCCTTAGTCTGGAAGATCTGCCCAAACCAGTCCGCTTTGAGTGACCTGGCTGGTTTTTAAATACCAGTGGCCTAAAGTGGTTCGTGGTAGGTTGGATTTTTCAACAGAAGACAAACAAGTGACATTTGTGTGTGTGTGTAATATATATTTATTATATATATCATATTATATATATTATATATTATATATATTTAATGTGATAGGTTGGGTTTTCAAGAGAAGACAAACAAGTGACATTTGTATGTGTTTGTATATATATATTTATATCGAGAAATGACTTACACAGTTGTAGAAATAAGTGGGTTCATTCTGGTTCAACTCTGTCAGTCAGATGTGAGCTTCTTTGACTCCTATGGCTGGGAAAACTGATGATTGGGAAGGAGGATGGTGTAACAGGAAGGCCACAAGCTGTTGGACGCAGAGGTAAATGAATCTGAGGTTGGCTGAGTGAATCCAGGGTCAGTAGTCACTGATGGCTTCAGGGATCAGCAGGGCACGCAACAGGAGATTGACAACTAGACACCGGATCCTACTCCAGCGCAACCAAGGAGGCAGAAGAGAACTCAGCTGTGCTTAGCATCTCTTTCTTATACAAACACCCTCTTCCCAAGGAGATGGCACCAGGCTGCAACTTGATTGATAGGTTAGGCTTCACCCATAACTCCACCTAGGGATGTCTAGTTGACATAACCGCTCACCATCATGTACCACCCCTTGCCCACTTGGCACCTGTACACAACTCTTTAACCATGCATACTCGCCAAATAAAGCAACATCACCCTTGTGCACGTGATACAGCTAACACGTGAGCAACCGAAAATGCACAGCCTCATTTTCATTTTATATTTTATAAGTGAACAAAGAAAAATTATTTGGTGCTCATATATAGATAAGAATTGCTCAAAAACAATTTCAGTTCTTTTTTCTGCAGCTGGTCACATGGTCTTGGTGGTATTTAAAACTACCCTCACCCATTCTTTATTTCCTTGGAATTCAGAAAATATCTCAGTAGGCCATGGTTCTTTGCCTGTAGGGTGACAAAACATTTATTATCAATGTGTCTGGCCTATTAGTAGTCCTGCCAACATTGAGGTTCCATAGCTTGCCGTTGACTTTAATCACTGAACAAGCTAGTACTACGAGATGACCTTAGTAATCTCCTGGCCTTCAGCTACACTCTTTTACCTACATAATACAACACTAATCCTATTGCCCATGGGAAATTGGTGATAATCACACCACTCAATACAGTATATCTTTCCTTGTCTGTTGATCCAGAGATATGAGGAGTCCAAAATATCAGGAAACATTATTAACTTCCAGTTCAGTAGGATCAGTGCTGGGTCTTCAGGTGGGAGTCTTCCTCCCTTTGGAAGTAAGATCTTTAGACCTGAAGAGAAAAGGTTTGCAGGGACAGGAAACAAAAAGCATGGTCAGAGGATCTGACAGAATAAAAGAGGGTGGGGCCACTCCCATTTCTACACCTTCATTGCTGGGCCTGTGAATCTTGGCTACTGGAGAAAGAGCACCATATATTGGCCACTGGTTTAGAGTGTGCACAGCATCCTGAAGAACATCGCCCTAAACTTGCAAGAAGTTGCCACAAGCTGGCGTTGTAATTGTGTCTTTAGAAGTCTATTCCATCATTCTATCAAGCCAGCAGCCTCAGGATGGTGGTAAACATGCAGCCATCTAGCTGAGAAGCAACAAAGCCCACATGGAAGAAGCACATCAGCCTGTGCGATCACAAGGTGTCAAAGGAATCAGGGATCAGGCATCATCAGAACAAAAAGATCATATCACAGTGAATGAGGGGAGCAGGGTGCAGAGTGGAGACCCAAAGCCCATTTGTAGGCCAGTGGACATCCCCTTACAGAAAGGTCTCAGGGAGGAGATGAGCCAGGCAGATTGCGATATAGCAACAATGAAACATACAATAAAAATTGTTAAAGTTCTTGTCTGCAGAGCTAACCCTTTGGTGATCAATTACATAAGCCACACACAGCTTCACTTGTTTTGTCCATTCAGAGAGGTCTCTATCTCTCTTTCCCATAATGCTTAGCCACTAATTTTCCCAATCATGCTCCATCCAAGTCTATGACCATCCAGCCAAGCTATTAGCCAAGACCTATGAATCAGTATACTGTAACACTTTGGGCCATTTCTACTTCCAATAACCAGGTGTACTGCTCAAAGTTCTGCCCATTGGGAAGGTTTTCCTTGATGACTGTCCTTCAGGGAGACCTCAAAAAGGGGCTACAATGTTGCTGCTGTCTACTTTTGAGTGGTACCTGCATATCGGGCAGAACCATCAGTAAACCAAGCAGTTTACTGTTCCTCGGTCAACTGATCATAAGAAATTCCCCATGAGATCATAGGTGCAAACTGGAAGCAGACTGGACTGTGGCAGGAGTGGAGACCATAGGTGTTTGGGGCATGTCTTCCTGCAGCTCATGGGAACCTTGAGGTCTTCTAGCCCAACATCATATACTGCATTTCCATTGAACAATGTCCAACATCATGACTCTGTGAGTCAGGCAAGTCTCAGTACATGACGGGCAGCTTAGCCCTCATGGTGACTTGGTGGCCCATGGTGAGGCATTCCATCTCCTTTAAGACTCAGTAACAGGCCAACGGCTGTTTTTCAAAAAGGAGAGTAGTTGCTTGCAGAGGATGGCAGAACTTTTCCCCAACATCTTCAGGGTCTGCTCTATGATTCTTAACAGGGTCTTTCCAAAGACTCCAAGTTGTATCTCTATCTTCCACTGACATGTGGAGCATCACAGGATCCACTGGATCATAGGACTTATGTGACAGAGCAGTTTGCACAGCAGCCTGGGACCCTTTCCGTGTCCTCTCTTGTCCTGGACTGCACACCAATCTGGCACCTTTTCATCCTGGGGTTTCTCATTGACATAAACTCTAACCATCCCACACAGCTTCCAGCAATACAGCCACACACTAATCACCACGATAGGACAGACTGACAGACAAGTACCCCTTCCAAAGAAAGGCAACCCCCAAAAAGGTACAAATTATAGAACAATGTAACATTTTGTGGCAGATCAGCCAATAACAGTTGCAGTCATACATTGACAGGGAGCTACCAGAATTTCAGACTGGCTTCAGAAGAGGACCTGGACCACAGGATACCAACGCTGATGTTGATTGGATTTTAGCTGAAAGTAGAGAATACCAGAAAGATGGGTGCTTGTGTTTTATTGCCCATGGGAATGATTTTGACTGTGTGGATCATAACAAACTATGGCTAGCCTTGAGAAGCATGGGAATTCCATAACACTTGATTGTGCTCAAGTGAAACCTGTACATGGATCAAGAGGAAGTTGTGAGAAAGAAAAAACAAACCAAGGGAATTGTATGCGCTCACCATATTTATGCCGAACCAATGATCAGAGAAGGTGGAATATATACTGAAGGACAGCATCAGGATTTGAGGAAGACTTATTAACAACTGTGTTGAAAGGAGGACTTGAAGCACTCGCTGATGAAGATCAAGGGTTGCAGCCTTCAGTGTGGATCACAACTCACTGGAAAGGAAACTAAGCTCTCCACAACTGGACCAACCGGTAATATAATAAGGAGCCTTGAAATCATTGAACTTGTGAAGGATTTTATCTTTCTTGGCTATTGTATTGAATTTATTCTTCATTGAATACAGAAGACTACAGAAAAATGGATGCTTCTAAATTATGGTCCTGGCGAAGAATATTGACAGTACCATGAACTGCCAAGAGAGCAAACAAATCTGTCTTGGAACAGCCAGGATGTAGAACAGCCAGAATGTTTCTTGGAAGTGAGAATGATGAGGCTTCACCTCACGTACTTGTTGCTAGGAGACCAATTCCTGGACAAAGACATCAGGCTTGGTAAAGTAGAGGCACAGTGAAAAACGGGAAGGCCCTTGATAAGATGGACTGGCACAGTACCTGCAACAATAAATTGTGAGGATGGTGCAGGGCCACGCAGTGTTTCCTTCTGTCGTGCTCTGAGTCAGAACCGACTCAATGAAACTTAACAACATGAATCTTATCGCACGCGTCACGAGCTTGCCATCCAGTGTCACAAGCTACTCTTCTGCTTTGGTAGACTGACTAGAGCAATAACATTATAACTCAACACCAAGAGCCAAAATAGGTTTACAAACAAACAAAATCCAACCGAACTCACCATGAGAAACGATAAGCGTGAAAGACGTCACTGTTCAGACTTTTCTGAATTAACTCGTGTATACGGGATAAGCAACGTGATTGGGTGGGTATGATAACAGAATGTGCAGCGACCACTCCTTACCAGTAAACTCTCTTCTTTTCTTTCTCCCTGGGTACCAAAAAGACTACATTCCCAGTGTTCCTTGCAGTGAAATGTGTTAATAGACTGTAACTACTAGTATCATTTCCAAGTCAAGTTAAAAGATGCCACATGGGCTTCAACTCCTTGACAGTTGTCTGAGATGAAAAAGATTTTAGGAGACCTTAGAAACTACATACCAAAGGGGACAGAAACAGCCAGACTTAGGCCCAGAATGAAAGGTGCAGACATCAAAACTTGTTTTCAAGATGGCCACTATGGATTGCTTCTGGTTCTCGATCCTCGTGACATCCAGAGATGGCTTCAATGCCTTCACTCCTGATAAATCCAGATGGCTCTTAAGGAATCATTAATTCACAGATTGAAAAGTCTTTCCCAAACTGCCTTACTGTTGCTACTTAGGCTTCTTATATTCCAGTCTTGGACCCAGCCACAATATTGTGAGAAAACAGAAACAATTCTTAGGAGAGACCCATCTAAAACCACCACTAACTTGCCAAGCGTGTGAAGAAGTTATCCTGGGAGTGTGTCCTTCAATCACAGTTGAGATGATCCCATGTAAAGCACAGACGGATTCTCCAGTGGAGTCCTTCCCAAATCTGAAGCCAGAACATTGCAAGCGACAACAAAAATGAGTGGTAATTCAAGTGGCTAAGTTTGAAGATAATTTATTAAATAGAATAGAAATTTAAAACACTACTTTACCTTCACCCACAACACAACCCTGGAATTTGTATGTGTAAGCAGCATGCTTCCGTTATTTTGTGCCATTACATATTTTGGTTGAATTGCCATTACAGGTAAAGGGAGCATAGACCTTCTTATTTTCATCACAGCACGGTGAGGAGAGAAACGTAGAAAGAGTAAGAAGTGACCCACCATTCTGATCCCCTCGCTCTAGACTAAAGTTCAAGAGTTCAGAGAAAACACTTCAAATACACCAAGGAAAACGCTTGGAGCTGAAGGACTCCCCATTTGGAATTTTGGGAGGAAATCTGCAGTTGCCCTTTGCGATTCGGGCACAGTAGAAAATGGAGTGGGCTTGCTCATCTGCAATTGGAACATAAGTTTTTCATTGTGAGGAGTGGTCGCTACACATTCTGTAATCAAATTAAACAATTAAAACATAAAACTTTCCCACAAAGTTTTGAAACCCTCTCATACAAGATATTCTTAGACCCCAATAGTCCTCATTCATCCTTGGAGCGGGGGGTGGGAAGTAGCTGATGATACTTGAGATGGAGAAGTTTGGTTAAAATTTCCCTGCAGGAAATATTGGTGCTAAGGCCAAGAATTAACAGGGACAATGCGGGAGTCGCAGTTACCCCATAAAGGAGGTGAGAGGGGTCCAGTTCTTAGAAAGGGTCGTCAGGACCTGTCAATCTGAGACACAGGTCCACAAGTCCAGCTGCTGGGCTCAGCAGATGATCCTAGCCAACAGATAAGGGACAAGGAAGAGGGCTGCCAGGCAATATCCGTCTCTAGTCCAGGAACAAGCCAGGAGACCTGAGGAGCCAGCCTCCCTTTCTGCCATCCCAAGACCACTTCTATCACCCTTTTTCAATACCATCCTGGAGGGGAGCAAAGTTCAGAAAAATAGTACTCTGGGCATTTTACCCTAACGAGACTGAGACTGTACATAGGAAGGTCTCTTGAACTGTTGAGTAAGACGACATTATCTTCACTTGTCTACAACATAATGCTCTCCCCTTCCACTAGCTGGCATCGCGCGATCACACGAAGGAAACTCCATTCGATACAACCATAGTAATGAGAGCAGTTTCTCTCCACCTGCGTGTGTAGTCTGAGTTCATGTCTGCCTTCATTAGTGATATTTAGTCATGACCACTTCATAGATAAGCACATCACGTCATCAGAATCATATTCAAGACAAAGCCCACGTCGATCCTCTTTCAGAGCTCCGCTCAGTGCTGTGTCTGTGGACTCTGCTGCTGACAGTCCCCGCACTCCAGCACCATGCTTCTTATGCTCGTAGGGCTCGGGAGTCAACCTTGGGCTTCGTTCTGGGTTCTAGGTATCATTGCAATGGGGTGAGAGGGATGAAAAGAATAAATAGGGTTTCAAGGGACACACAACACACACACACACGCTTGAACAGTAAATGGTTTCTATACATGTATGCACTCATACACACAAGCAAATATTTCAGTGATCGCAGTGTGTGTGTACGTGCGTGCGTGCACACAGTTACGGCAGATGACATGAAGAATGTGTTTTGCATGCCTAGCCTGTGGAACTATGGGAGACGTTGCGTAAGTGTAAGGTACGTGTTGTACCTGTGCTCTACGGAGGAATGTGTGAAGAGGAATGTGGTCTATTTGCCAAATACTCACGTTGCCCGAGGTTCTCCCTCATAGAAGGCAAGTGAAGGGCCCTCCACAGTCTGGCCCGCGGAGGGGGACCTTTGGGGAGTATAAAAGCCTATGCTCAGCTCCACAGGGTTAGGGAACCTTTGCTGTGACCTTGGCGCTCATCGATGAGTGTTAACTGGCTGTTGAAGTGTGATGTCTCGCAGCACTTTGTAGACTCCCCTCTCCCCTCCCCCCACCCCACACACACATTCGAAGATAACCTCATAAGGCTGTGAACACTTTGTGTTAGACAATATTCCTGCTGAGCTCGTCAAAGGAAGGGAGGCTCTGTTGCTGTGGCACTGGCCGATTTCCAGAGGGTTCTGGAAGTTCTGGACAGTTTGAGAAGGTGAGAAACAATGAGGTACTCTAGGGGATTTGAACTGGTGGGAAGCCCTCTCACTCAACGGAGCCCGTAGAGAGGGGAGAGGCTGCGGCAGGAGTCCCACCTACCCACTGCTGTCCCGGAGCCCATTCCACCCTGCCGGTCTCTGAGGCTGGAAATCTGGATGGAAACAGAGCGCCTCCTCTTTCTCCAGCTGTGGTCCAGCACCACTGCCTCGAGAGCCAGCAGCCCCGGGCTCCGTGCTCTGTACCACGCAGACTCCTCTCAAAGGGAGTCACCAGGAGCCCCACCCACAGGAGCTGTGCTGATGACTGTCTCTGAGAGTGTTTCTCTTCCAGGAACGTTTCCGCTTACTAGTAGTTGCCGCTCCAACAATCTATGGGAAGCTTCACGAGTTGGAAGTTCAGAAATGCGAGTTTCTGTCAACTCCGGAGCTCCAGCACAGCCGGTCCAACTTGCAAGGAGACGGAGAGAAAGACCGCCGTACAAGGACCCTGTGGCTCGTGGGAAACACCTGCTCTGGTGCCTTCTATCAAAATCAATGAAACTTCCGTCAACACTCCGTTTCTTCTCCAGTCCAGGTTCAAAGAGGAAACTGGGACCCCGAAGGGCTATTTAGAACAAATCGCTGGCACTGGGAAAGTCATGTTTGTTTCTGAGTTTCAGTCATGACAAGCTGAAGAACAGCAGATAGCCTGGTCTTTGAAGACTGGATTCCCAACAGGAGAGAGAGAGAGAGAGAGAGAGAGAGAGAGAGAGAGAGAGAGAGAGAGAGAGAGAGAGAGAGAGAGAGAGAGAGAGAGAACACAGCATAGGAGACACACGTATTTGGTTAATCTGTTGGGTCTTATTTGACTTCTAATGTTTGCATAGGCATGAATTTAATCCACCAGAAATATTCTGTGTCCCCGCCAGTCCATGTTCCGAGCTATAACCACAACTCTCCAATTATACCGTACCCATGCTCCCTAATTTATCTATTTCCCTACTTTTAAACCATACACACTTGGAACAATGTCAGTCATACGTCCATAGTCATACCTCAGATGTCCGTTTTTCCATTGTTCACTTCATTCCAGCTGCCTAAGAAGACTGCATGTTCACGGTGCGTACCCAAGCTACTTGATAAGCTGACCAACGACTTGGAAAGTTTTTCTTTGTGGTTGTTAGTATTTCTTAACCCAGTAGATTAGTTTTAGAATGACAACTTGATGTTTTAAAAAAAGAATTATATGAACTAGAGCCATGTTTTTCTATGGAGCGATTGAATCACAGCAAATGAATCAGATCTAGCATTTTTAAATTTTTCTATTACAGAATACCTTTTGTCCAATAAACTCCGTTTTTTTTTTTTGCTTTTTATGAGAAAATAGTAAAAGAAACTGAAAGCAGCAGCTCTTTTGCAGTTTGATGCTGGGTTGAGTGATTCAATCCTAAAATGGTATTAAATATTCAAGTCCAGAGATGTCTTCATAGTGCATCATCTAAGGCAGTGCTTCTCCACCTTCTGAGTGCCGTGGCCCTTTCATACAGTTCCTCAGGTTGTGGTGACCCCCCAACCATAAAACTATTTTGTTGCTACTTTATAACTGTCATTTTGCTACTGTTATGAATCGTCATGTAAATACCTGATAGGCAGCATGTATTTTCATTGTTACAAATTGAACATAATTAAAGCATAGTGATTCACCACAAAAACAAGATGTAATTCTATATTGTAAAATATTTATTTCTGATGACAATTACATTAAATGTTATCTTGGAGCATGGTGTAGCATGGGTAACAGTCTTCACGCAGGGTATTCGCATGTGGGCTTATCTGCATGTGACCAGACCCGCCTGGAGATGGATAGAGGTGCAGTGTCTCGGTTCTAAGACCATCAGAAACAGGTGTTTTCCGATGATCTTAGGCGACCCCTGTGAAAAGATCATTAGACACGTACCCCTAAGGGGTCACAACGCACAGGTTGAAAACCGCTGAAGGGGTCTTCTTCTCTGGAAATTTCCTTTTAGAAAAGAGCAAGTAAACAGAGTCGGTCATTTTTCATGCGATTCCATTTTACCCTTCTCTTTTCCCCCAGAGGTTGATGAAGTTCACATAGAACAGAAGGGAACTTGGTCCAATTAAACTAGTTAGATTGATTTGATTTACTCCGCAAGAGGAAAATAGAGCAGAGTGCTCGTTTACTCTGGTTACACATGGATGGGCAGCAAGACTACAAACCGCGGTTGCAAAATAGAGAAAGGTAAGGCTTTAGAATGTAATAGCTCAAGAAGCCAAGCCGCTGGAAACACGAAGAGGCACATTGACCCAGACAGGAAACAAGGAGGAAGGGGGTTGGGGTTTCCTCTCCTCTGGTAAGTTTAGAGGCCCCAGGCACTGGTGGAAAGTCAACTCCAAGGAAAAGAGCCACCGGGCATTCTGTGTCTTCCTAAGTAGCAGGAAATGACGAGGGACTGGACTGACAAGGGAAGAGAAAGAGGTAGCTCCCGGGCTGCGGGTGCGAGGGTGATGGAGAGCGAGCTGAAAGAAAACTGGCCACTTCCAAGAGAGAGCTGTTCTAGGGGGGACAGAACACAGCAGCCATGTGCTTGTGTGAGAAAACAAATCCAACGTGTTTGAGAATGGTGAAGAGTGCTTGGAAGAGGGATTTCTGGAGGATTCTCCTGGTAGGTTATGCAACAAGTGTATGTTTAAAAGAGATGATTCGTTATAATTGTCAACAGAGCTAATTTTTTTGGAAATCTATATTTGCTTGCTCAAAAAATGTTATTGAAAAAGAAATTTGAAAAAGGATTCCTTCCCATGTAGCTGTTGTAATCTCTTGGGATTTGACAAAATCTGTTCTCTCGTGTGTTCTTTTTTTTATTTTTATTTTATTTTTTTACGTGTGTTCTTTTTTTTAAGAATCTTTTCATTTTGATTTGGTGAGAGTTTACAGAGCAGACAAGTTTTCCATTCAACAATGCATACACATTTCATCTGGTGACATTAATTGCAGTCCCCACAATGTAACAGTACTTTTCCTGTTTCCTCCTTCTACCTATAGCTTCTTATTCCTATGGAGAAAGACAACAAAAATAAATAAAGTATATAAAATGTAAATTGGTGATAAGCTTTCAGAGAAAAACAAAACAGCCATAAAGGTTCTCACTGATAAAGTGATATTTGAGCTTAGATTTGAAGGACGTGTGGATGTAACGCCTGTGAGTAAATGGGGGTGGTGGGAGCAAGAAGTATATTTCAGCAGATTAAAGAGCAAGAAGAAAGCCTGGGCAAAAGAATATGGGACACACTCAACCCAAGAGTTTGCAGGAGACTAAATGTCATGAAAAGCAGAAGAGGGTAACTTTTTCATGAAAGGCAACTGAGAGTTACATTATAAAGGATATTATAGGCCATGTACCTTAGTTATCTATGTCCAAATAACAAACCTAGCGATTTAAGACTACACTAATCATTTACAGGAGCCTTGGTGGCATCATGAATGCACACTGGGGTGCTAACTGCAAGGCCAGCAGATCGAAACCACCAGCCACTCCTTGAGAGAAAGATGAGGCTTTCTATTCCTGTAACTCTTTACAGGGATCTTGCAAAATTACAGGGACGTTCTACCCTGTCTTGTAAGGTTTCTGTGAATGAGCATCAATTTGATAGCAGGAAATTTGAGAGGTTTTTACTTTGAATAATTTATTTTAGTCACAAATCTGCAGTATAAGGAAGCTTTATGGGAATGTTAGAAGGATTTGGGCTGAGAACAAAGACTGCCAGAAAGATGCTGATGTGTGCTTTATTGACAGTGCAAAGCCATTCGACCCCTTGTAGAGCATAATGCACTTGGATTCCATTGACAAAAATGTGAATTCCAAAACAATTTATTATACATAAGTGGAACATGTCCAGAGACCAAGAGGCAGTTGTTTGAACAAAACAGGGGAACATCGCATGGTTTAAAATCAGGGAAGACTTGTGTCAGAGTTGTATCTTTTCACCAGATTTACTAAATCTGTATGCTGCACAAATCATTTGAGAAGCTGGACTATATGAACAAGAACATGGCCTCCAGGATTGGAGGATCCTTATTAACAAACAACCAGAAATAAGCAGATGACAGAAACCTGCTTGCTGAAAAAACTGCAGCTTTAAGTATAGATTACAACTCAAAGTCAGAGATGGATAAAAAAGTAAACAAATTTTGGAAGATTTGTTCAGGATGTTCCTTATAAGCGAGTCTGGAGAGACTTCATCTCATGTGCTTTGGACATATTATCAAGAGAGACTAGTCTCTGGAAAAGGGCTTGTTGAAGTAGAAAGTCAGCGAAAAGCAGTATACCATCAAGGAACTGGATGGACACGGCGACTGCAACAATAGGCTCAAACATAAAAATAAAAATTAAGAGGACGGGGCAGAGTGAAGCATACATACTGTTAGACATAGTGTAACTATGAGTTAGCACCAACCAAACAACTACAGCATTGTGGAAAGGTATCATCTCTGCTCCACAGGCCATCAGATGGGACTGCTTGACTGGAGGCCGGAACATCCACATTGCTTACTCACATGACTGTCAAGTTGATACTGGCTGTCATCTATGAGCTTGTCCAAGTTCATGGGTCACAAGCTTCATCTCTTCTTGCCATGGTCTCTCTACAAGTGACCCATGGATTTGGACCAGCTGGTGGTTGGGTTACACATTCAAGCTTCACAAGAGAGCAAAGAGGAAGTATATGGCATTTATATTAATTACCACAAAGGTCACAGGACATCATGGCTGGGATACTCTATTGGTCAAGTAAGCCACAAGGACCATCAGGCTTAATAAAAAGATATAGACACTATTTCTTGATGGGAAAGCTATAAGGTTGTAGAAAAGCATGCGGAACCATACATATTTTTTGGCCATCTTTGGAAAATGCAAACCGCCACTGCATAACACAGGTTTGGAATGTATTCTGAGTGAATGAGAAGAAGAGTGACTTCAGTTTTCAATTCAGGATTCCATGTTGACTGAGGGAAGTCCAACAAAGGCAGAGCAGAGCAAGATGCCAACATTTTTATTCCTTTAATTCTCTCACCTTCAGAAACTATGTATTGATCGGTTCCTATTCATCTGACTCAAAATAAAGCTGTTGTCCTTATCAGTGAAAGCCAGTGTGTAAGGAAGAAGAGAGAGAGATGGTGTCACCATGCCCTTGTAGGATCAGAAAATGTCTGTGTTGGGTGTGTGTGCCTATAGTTTTACAGAGATGGAATAAAACTGTGCTGTCTTATTAATAATCTGCCTTTTTATTTGCTATATCATGAGTATCTTTCCAAGCCAGGGCACCAAATACTCTTCTACTGTGTGATTTTAATGATGGCACAGTAATGCATTTACCGTAATTGATGTAACCAAGTGGGTCCAGATGAAAGCTTGAGTTAGAGTATCATTAGTTGTGCTGCTCTACATATTCCCACACCTGTCTCTGCACCTATAACTGTTTACCTCCTCAGGATGGACTCCCAGACCTACCTATGTCAAGGTTTTCCAACATTTCACAATTAATGTCCAGTAAAATGATACCGGAAGGCAACCTGGCGGCACAGCATCGGGCAGTTGAAGCCCCTTCCCCACTCTGTGGGAGAAAGAGGAGATCATCTGCCCCAGAAGGAAACCCTATGGAGTTCTTTGACCCTGTCCTACAGAGTTGCCGTGACTCGGAATCAACTCGATGGCAATGGGCTAGGTTGGTTTGGTTAAAGTTCTAATTAGTTATTGTTCCACACATGACATAGAAAGGTATTATGCTTTCACTCGCACTGGCAATTATCTTATTTTGATCTTTACTAATTCTGCAAAGAAGATAACTACTTCCATGTCATTTCATTTCATATTTATTTGAATTATAATACAAATTGTGACGCCATATTGTTATTTGGCTGTGGTTTCAAACGTCCCTGCACAGAACAATCTTGGGTCCCTCACAAGGTTGTGTGGACTCCCCACTGCTTTTTACACATACAGGCAAAAGTCCTTCCCTGTGCGATTGGCTATCTGAGCTCCTTCCTGCACCTCACTAGGAAATCTAGACGTTATCAATGGATTCTCTTGGGTTTTCCAGCTAACACATACTGAGGAATGATCATTTCCTGTACCTTGGAGATACACACCTATTTCTTTTGCTTGTTTCATGGCCCCCTCCATGCCCCCATTCATTAGATGGACCTCCGGAATAATACTGAAAAACAGTAAGCATGATCACAGGATGTGTTTCTTGATTGTCCCCACTAATAAAACAATGCTGCCTGTGGTTTGTGATTAAAGCACACCTTGTTATTTTATAGCTGTATCTTTTATTTCTGGTTTTCTGGGTTTATTTCTTTTTATATGGATGGGATGTTAAATTTTATCCAAAGGATTTTTTGACATGGATTGAATTTGTTTTCACTTTTTTCCTATCAATGTGGTAAAATATATTAATCAATTTCATAAGGTTGAACTATGACTGCATTCCTAAAATAGAAACATTTTCTAGACTTGCATTCATTTTAATACCTTAGTGTATTTGGTCATTTTTATTTTTAGCTCTCTGTTCTCTATGCTAGTAATTTTGTCTCTGTCGTATTGTAATAGCAAGGTGCGCTAGCCATGTGTAATGAACGGACCACCGTGTTCATAGTCGGTGTGTGCACACACTCCAATTAGTTCATTAACTTAAATACAACACATTATTTTTGAATTCAGATGGTAGAAGATCTCTGTTCATTCTTTTTGTGGTTATTTGTGCATTTGTGGTTTTTAAATGGACCTTTCTGCGTCCATTTTCAAATGTATATATTTTCTGAAAACATCATGATTCTGTAACTTTTCAAATAGACTAAGAAATGTCATAGGGTTCTCTAAAAATTTTTATTTTCTTGTGAGTCTATATTATGGCATGTTTCTTATTTATAATATACTGCATTTGAATTTTGACTATGTTTCTCTTGATTAAAGCAGACAGATTTTGACTATATGTTTCACTAAAACTACTCTTAGGTTATTGATAAATCTGATCTATTTCTGTTTCCCAGTTGATTGCTTTCTGCTTTAAATTCCTTTTTCCAGGTTTATATTGTTGCTATCTCTCTAGCTTCTCAGATTGAAAGCTTAATTTGTTGAATTTGATTATTATATATATTTTAAAAGGCATTTAGATTCCTGAATATGAATACATTGGCTGTATCTTATGAACATCCATACTCAAATTTACAAATTAAAAAGAGCACCATCAAATTCCCGTTTCCCACTTTACTTAGACTACTTACTTACTATCATCGAGTTGATTCTGACTCATAGCAACCTTGTCAGGCAGAGGAGAAACTGCCCCTGTGTGTTTCTGGGGCTGTAAATCTTCATGGGAGAAGACAGCCTCGTTTTGCTTCCTCGAGGTCACTGGTGGCTTTGATCTGCTTGATAACTTAGTATACCGCCGTGGCTCCTTAAGCCAAAGGGCTAGTAAGTGCAAACCCAGGCCTCAACCAGGAGCTGCCTGGCTCCACAGCCCACCTGCTTCACTCTATGACGGTACTTCCTGACGGGTGGAAAAATGACGGGAGTAATGTGACAAGACCAGATGATGAGAGAAACCCTTGCCACTGGCTGGGATAAAGCAGGATAGCGTGTCCCTGGCGTTGCGGTTGCTGGGTGCCATCGAGTCAGCTCCAACTCCCATGACCCTGTGGACAGCAGAAGGGAAGCTCGCCTAGTCCTGCACCGTCTTCACAATCGTGGTCATGTCTGCGTGCATTGTGGCAGCCGCTGGCTCACTCAGCGGGCCTTCCTGTGTGTTGCTGCCCCTCTAATTTACTAAGCTCGATGTTCTTCTCCGGGGACAATTCTCTTCCAGTAACACGTCCGAGGACATGCTTCCTCAGAGATGGTTCACCTGACGTGACTGCAGCACACATCTTCTCAAAGCCACCTAACCACGGACGGCGACCAAGTGGCCTCTCCAGGGTAGAGGCTAAAACACTTACAGAAGGCCTACGACTCGTTCTTCTCCAGCCCAGGGTAGAATTATGCCCACGACAAGATGATCACCTACTATTGTCCAATCCCGCCTAAGCTTTCCCATTCACAAGAATCTAATTGAAAGGAACTGGGCTGTCTGTCGGCTGCCACACCTGAGTGAAGTATGCGGGTTTATTTGTCTGTGGCATCTGTGCTGGGAACCAGGTGCGGTAATGTCCCTAGCAGATCACAGGTGTGCCCTGAGCACAGGCCACCCTCAAAGCGTGCTTTCCTCCTCGTCCATATGTTCTTTCCAACTTGGCCTCGGACAGGCCCTTTGGGTTGGCTACTGGAGCATCCTTTGTTTTAAAAACCTTCCCCTCCGCTTCCTCGTTTTCCTTGGCGACAAATAAAACAGCAATAAGCCTACGAGTGCTTGGCAGTCACAATGAGAACCCAGAGAAGGATTAAAAGTGGCGCCCTAATTAAGCCACTCCACTAACTAGCTGCGTTCCCGGGGACATTCAGAACGTTCACTGAAGATATCAGTCCACACGCCATCTCCAACCTCACAAATGCTCACAACTGGCTCACCCTTTCCCCATACTTCCTCAAAAAGTTGCAGAAAAGCTACGAAGCTCTTACTCCGGCACTTAGTCTGGATGGCCTCGTAGGTCTGTACCACAGTCCAAGGTTTCCATTGCGAGCCACCCAGGGGATGCCACTTTTGTCATGCTTTCTGCTTTACCTGCCAAGGCCCGGTGAGTTTCTCCTGGTTCTTGTACTTGCACGGTCACGCAGTGCCTTCTTTAAAAAGGAAAAATAATGGGGCTTGAATAAAACAAACAGTTGATATTGATCTAAGCTCACTACAAAGGAAAGTAATTAAAGGACAGATCATTATTTCTCTGATGTCATTTTTATTCGCCCCCACAATGTATTCCCCACCCTGCTTCTCCCGCTCTATTCAGAGATTTGTGCCATTGTGGTGCTGGTCTCATGCAGTAGAGTTCAATGGAATTGCCTCATGAATGTGATCAAGGCCGGTTTATTTGGTTCTTGTTTTAGTAAGTACTGTATGAGTCATGAGGGTTTGTTGTGCTTTGCTTTTGAGGACCCTAGACAAATAGCTCCCACAATGAAGAAGAGTTTACAGAAATGTAGCTGGGTCAACGGGAAATGAGTTGCCATTGACGGTTGGTCTACTTGTGTCTTATATACTGACTACCCTGAACTGAAGCATCAGAGAGGAAAACTTTCAATATATGCTGTCTTTAACTACGTTCTACCCGTACGTCCCACATAGTAGAATAAACCTGAATGCGTTAAGTTATTGTTGAAAGACAATTTCATTAGTCCCCCTAGGACCAATCTTCAGGGCATAGTCTTTATTTAAGGAAGAAAATGTGTATAAATTGTTGTTCTCATTGCATTGACTTCCTACGTATTGCTGTCTCTCCTAAATATTGAGTTATTCGTGGTTTTGTAGTAAGAGCACTGGATAGTATAATACAGTTCTGTATTTAGCTTGGTTTCATCTCTCACTCCTTCATGTGAAAATCTTTCTCTTTTTATCATTAATTTGCTTCATTGTGTAGTGGTTATGTGTTGCGCTGCTAACTGTAAGGTCAACAGTTCAAACCCACCAACCACTTTGTGAGAGAAAGATGAAGCTCTTTAACCTCCCACACAGTTCCCATCTCTCAAGCCTACCGGGGACGTTCTCCCCTATCCTACAGGGTCACTATGAGTCAAAAATGACTGGGTGACAGTGAGTTTGGAGTTTCTGCCTCATTCCTATTCCATTCCTCATGTTCCGCCATTTGTTTTCAAAATGTGCTTGGATGGCAGCCCTCTTGCAGAAACGGTTATATCTTTCCCTTTTGGCACTTTTACCATCTAGCATAGTCCCCTAAATTCAGTATTTTGCACAATGAAAGTTATACTTTTTAAGAGAGTAAAACCAAAAAATCTATTAATATAATAAGGTGAAAAGGTATCTGTACCCAAAGGACTAATAGTAAATATTAGATAGTAAGGGATCCCTTGTGGTGCACTGGTTATGAGTTGGGCAGCAATTGACAAGTTCATAGTTCAAAACTACCAGCCCCCTGCAGGAGAAAGAAGGGCTTTCTACTCTCATAAAAAGTTACAATTTCAGAAACTCACAGGGACATTTCTGCCCTGCCCTGTACATTGATGTGAAATGACATCAACGTGGTGGAAGTGAGTTTGTTTTTGTTTGGTTTTGTTTTTTTTTCTGCACACACAATACACCCACATTTAACCCACAGCTGGCAAGTGGATTCTGAGACAGAGCATATTGCCCCATAGGCTTTCTGAGACTGGAAATGGCTACCGAAGCAGACTGCCTTGTCTGCCTCCCCCTGCAGTGACCAGAGGGTTTGAATTGCCAACCATCTGGTTGGCAGCCAAGTGTGTTAGCCATTGTGCAACCTGGACATCATACAACCAGGCACCGTATACCCATACATTGGTGTCCCTGGGTGTTGTACCTGACAAACACACGCACTGCTAGCCCCAAGGTAGACATTTGAGTCCAACCAGAGCCACTTAGAAAGACAGATTTGGCAACCGGCTTCTGAAAGGTCACAACCTTATAAACACTATGGAGCAGTTCTCCTCCATATACAAGAACCGCCAAGAGGCAAAACTGACTTGATGACAACGGTTTTTAAATTAACGCATCAAATTTAATCCTTGAGATACATGCTAATTAGGTCTATTTTGAAAATGAGGAAATGGAGGTTTAGTGAGATTCCGTTCAGGAAATTGGTCAGAGCCAAACAAAGTAAGATCTGCAGAAACAGGATTCAGACGTAGGCCTCACGGATTCCCAAGCATGATCAGTTTCTACTGGACCATGAAGCCTTTGATGAAAACATGAAGACACAACTACTCTATAACACTTGATCTCATATTTGTTCAGCAATATCATATCATTTTTCTTGCTGCCAAAGGTGGTCTCTGCTTCTCTTCTTCTACGGGAAGTTAAAGGGGAAAGCAACTTGTCGCTGTATTTTGCCAAGTCAGGCATGTGCTGTAAATTTGAGCCCGCCTGCTCACGTAAAGATGGTGGTTCGATGGAATACAAGGGCCAGTGAACTATTTCTGTAGGCATCTAAGCAAATACTGGTTGCAGCCAAAGATTGTTGATGAGCCCTGGGAGCTTGACAGATGGGAAGGGGACTTTTCCCTGTGTAATCTTTCTCTCCCCCGCCCCCAAGTAATATTATTGTGATTGGAATTTCGAAAAATGTGGACTTATTAAAAAATTAAATTACAACATTTATTACAAAAAGGATCTCTATGAGATCAAAGGGACAAAAGTAGCCTGAAGCCTAGATGAGATTACGGAGCAGTGAGCCTAAATTAACGGTGTTGAAACAACCAGGGTAGAAATAACAGGATAGTTGACCTCATGTGAAAGATGGAACCAGTGTTTGAGAACAAGCATGTGTAGAATTTGTTGACTAACAGCATGTTTTGATGTGTATATTTTCACCAAAAGAAAACTAAAATTAATAATATTAATTAATTAACTTAAAGTGAATGAAGAAAATAATATAGCATCATAAATACCTGTTCAACTCAAACCTAAATGTATGTTAAATAATTATACTAATACAATAATAATATTTTGCATATGCTTGAAATACATAATCCATCAAAGGCTTTCCTCCTGCTGGTAATGCTGCACAAAGTTGGTTCAAATCCACTAGCTGTTCTGAGGGAGAAGGACAAGGCTGTGTGTTCCTATAAAGATTTATCATTTTGGAAACCCTAGAGGGTAACTATGATTGGAAAGAAATCCTATAGCAGTGGGTTTTGCATGTGTTATATAATTTAACCCTGATTTCATCATGTCTTCCCTTACAAAATGGGATGATCTCAGTTCCATTTTACAGACAAAGAAACTTAAATCAAGCAGCTGGGTCAAGATCACACAATCAATAACTGGCATCCTAATATTTGATTCTATGTTCAATGTCTTCATCCTTCAGACGATGGCAGGAGAGACTGCTACTTCTGAAACATGCAGAAGAGTAACATAATTTATAATAAAAACATGGAGAGAATGAAGCCAAGCTTAATGCAAACCCCAAACCAGCCCACTACCATCAAGTCCATGTTGAATCATAGCGGCCCTGTAGGGAGGTCCTGAGGCTCTACGTTTGCAAGGCTGCAGATAGCCTCGTCTTTCCCCCTTCGAGCAGCTGGCGAGTTTGCACCTATAACCTTGTGGCTAGCGGCCCAAGGGGTACCCAACAGTGTCAACAAAGTAAAGCACGGTTACAAACATGTCAAAGACAACAGATTGGAACATACTCATAAGGAGACCAAGAATTTCATCTGCTCGACTGCTAATGGATGATGGCAGAAAGAAGATGGACTTACCCGCATTTGAATTGGCTTTTATCACCTCTGTCTCCGTGGTTGGCTGGAAGAAGAGGCATCTGCAGCTGGAGATGGGTGAGAAGATAAAAAGAGAGTATGCAATTACCTTCATGAGTTTGAATCTAATATCCCAATCTGATCACGCCATGGGATACTAAAAGAGCTTGGGTCAGTGATCTGTGGAGGACAAGCAAGGGGCGGAATAGCTGAATGCTCAATTTTAAAGGGGTGCAGGGAATGGAAGTTGCAAACCATGCACCGTAAACTGAGTTTGCTGATGATTCCAGACGCAATTCTAGAGAGGATTAACAAATCAGGAATTTTGAACTTCTTAAAAGTGCCCAAGTTACAGAGTGGCATAAATCTTCCACTTAGGTGAGGGCAGATTTCTTTTCCTTTTATTGATGATACAGTTAAACAAAAGACAACTAAAGATCATTGGTTTTCAACCAAGGTGGAAGAGTGCTGTATTAGGAATCAACTGGAACAATTTTCCAAAGAATATTTTCTGTCTCTATTTCCCCCCTGGAGATTCTGATTAGTTACACTTATCCTCCCATTCCAAGTAGGAGCTGAATAAGTTACACAGCCAGAATTCAAAATTAACAACATATCTGCGTCCAGTGTTCACGCTTTTAAGCACTAAGCCATCAGTGTTTCTGAGTTTCAGCAAGGCCCTTTAGTAAAATTCCCATAATAGTTTTGCAAACAAATTGATATGACGGGAAGCGATTTATAAAGTAGCTAAGCAAGTCCATAAGTTATCAAATGACTCTTCCTGAAGAACATAGCTAGCCGATTGACTACACATGGATACTTATTTACCATTTTCATGCTTGGGGATTCTTTCTTCGGTCCTGGTCTAGTCTACCCTTTAATCAAGGAATTGCATAAGAACAGAAATACCGAAGTTATCACATTTGCATATGAACTTGAAACGGAAAGGAGAGCAAATGTTTGTATTTCGGAATAAGGATTCATATTTCAGTTCTGTTTGAGGTATGCATTCCTTTACAGGCTGAGGCCAGGGGATGAGGGTAGTTTAGCCTGTGGGTTCTCAGGAGCATTACAAAGGGAGACTGCTGGCTCTGTCTTGATTTCATTTCTGAGCCTTCCTGGTAGAGGGTGATGAAGAGCATGAAGACACAAAGTTAGAAGAAAGAAACATGGGGGCCCTGGCTTGGGGAGTCCCGATGGAGAGCAGAGGGTTAAGGCTCTGTACCAATTCACTCATGGAACCTGTACTTACGCACTAAGGATTTCAACTGTAAGGCTTCTGAAGTTTGAAGCTTTTACAAGTTGGTATGGCTTTTAAATAATGTTCGTTTCCCTGTGGTTATTTTCAGACAAATGCGTCAAGTCCTTGAAGCATGAAAGACAAATACTAACTCTGGAAAAGAGGAACCAAGGCCAGATAGTAGACAGATCCCAGGGAAAAGATGGCAGGTGACAGAGTTCAAGTGTCTGAGACCAGCCTTGCCCAGGGTTGGAAAGAGGCCTCAGAGAATGACCACAGAAAGACCTGCTAAAAAAAAGCCAAAAATACTCACTGCCATTGAGTAGATTTCAACTCGTAGAAGCCCTCTAGGCCAGAGTAGAAGCATTCCATAGGATGTACAAGGCCGTATATCTTTACGGAAGCAGACTGCCACAGCTTGTTTCCTGTAGAGTGAGAAGTAGGCTTGAGTCGTTTACCATTTGGTACGCAGCTGAGCACTTCACCACTGTGCCGCCAGGGCTCTGGCAGGACTGATTGAATTTATTTTTTAAAGCCCACTGCCATCTAGTCTATTCCAATTCACAGTTACCCTCTAGGACAGAGTAGAGCTGTTCCTTGGGGTTTCCAAGATTGTAACTCTTTACTGGGAAAATTAGTCTTGTCTTTCTCCCTATAAGCAGCTGGTGGGTTTGAACCACCGACCTTTCATTCAGCAGTTCCACCCTTATTGCACTGAGCTACCAGCACTCTCAACGTGCCTGTTAGGGACCTCTACTAATGAGTTAGTCAGCAAGTAGACAGGGGCCTTTTTAAGGTAGAGTTCCTGAGTGATGCAGGTGGTCAACACAGTGGTTAACTGAAAGTCTGGAAATCAGACTTGACTCACACGATTCTCAGAAAAAAGGGCATGGTGATCTCCTTCCAGAAACATCAGCCGTGGAAAACCCCATGATGCACAATTCTACCCTGACACACAAGAGTTATCGTGGATCCCAACTTACTTTCATTTTTTTTACAAGAATTATTCAAGAAGTTTTGTTTTTTTTTAAACATTTTATTAGGGGCTCATACAACTCTTATCACAATCCATGCATATACATACATCAATTGTATAAAGGACATCTGTACATTCTTTGCCCTAATCATTTTCTTTTTTTTTTCCTTTTCTTTTTTTACATTTTATTAGGGGCTCATACAACTCTTATCTCAATCCACACATATACATACATCACTCTCAAAGCATTTGTTCTCCACTTAAGGATGGCTTTCATTTTAACACAATGAATTCCCGGCAGAAAATGGTAGAGTTGTGGAGGGGATTTGTGTTGTGGATAGCGAGTTTTTCCCGATTATTTTATGAATTGATCAATTCTACAGAACGACAAACTCGAGTTTGATTCTGCCTCTTAGTGACCCTGTATAACAGTGTAGAATCACCCCTGTGAGTTTCCAAGACGCGCTCTTTACAGGAGCAGAAAGTCTCCCCGTCTCCCTTGAAGCGGCTGGGGGTTACTATCTGCCTTTGCAGCTAGCAGACCCCCACGAGATGCCAGCAGGGCTCCTCGATTATCACTGGGGCTGGGAGCCCCACATGGGTGGATCCAGCATTCTGAAAGATAGTTCCAAGTCCACAGGATATACCTGAAGTTATGCTGGTAAAATTTACTATATGTTTATTATCATAACTCTTTGCAGTGTTTCTTTCGGACTCTAGTCCAATATTTACATTATCTCCTTTAATTATTCACTTGTCAAATCCCGGCAAGCTTGCTCCTCCTCTCACGACTCTAGTGAAATGTTTTTACTAAGTGCGCTCCTCTTTTCTACATAAAATCAATATCTGCGTTTTCATCTTTATTTCCCCCCTATCTTCCACCATCACCAATCAGTTCCATTTCCTATTTCTCTGAGTTTTCCTTCTTGACCTCCTAATGCGATGACAGGTTCTCCATGCCCCATTAAAGCTGGGCTCGTGCGAGCTTTGTGCTTGCTCCACTTACTTCTCAAGACCCACATCCTTCTTGGAAAGTGACGTCTAAAGCCATTTGGGCTCATCGACCAAGTAGTTATCAAAACCTCTGTACTTTAAGACAGCTTTCCCAAATATACACCGAACAGCTTCTCTTGAACATCCCTCCGAAACTGCTCAGATCTGACATGTCTAAACCAGACAGGAACCCTCTCCTATTTCCAGAATTGTTGAATTACAACACTATTTACCCCACTTGAAGTCATTCGGTCTGGAATTGTTCTCCATGTTCACTTGTTTAGCATTCACCGCCAGTCCCCCAAGCCTGCCGTTTCCGACTCATCTCTTGACTCTGCTCCTTACTGGTTGCCACAATTCCAGCATGTGTCATCACCTGCTGGGCACCTTCAGTACCCTTCTCTTGCCGGTCTTAGACTTCATCACAGCCCGGGAGAGCTTTCCAAAACGCAGTCATCCGAGGACTGCCCCGCCACAGTCATTCACCATTGCCTTCAGGATGAGCAAGCTTTATAAAGCAGCAGCAGCAAGAGCATATTCTGGCACATTGCTACCCTTTCAGCCTCCTTCTAGACACTATCTATACCGGTGGTATGACGCTCTGGGTAGGTCCTTCTCAGGACAGGGCTTCACCACACCTCTAGCACATAGGGGCTGAAGTATTTTTCTTGTTCTCACATCTACTCAACCCAGGTACCACTTCCTTTGAGACAACTCTCCTGATCACGCTCTCCCCCTGAGGAGTCAGGAATATCCTCGCACTCCAGACAAAGCTTTATATTTGTATTTATTCTATATGTTAACAGCCCACATTTGAGTCCATTGGCTTCAACGCCACAAACTCCTTCAGAGTCACTGCTTGGTAATACTCCTTGTCCCTCACAGGTGGAGAGTACCTGACATTTAGCCCATCACAAACACCTGTTGGATAAACAGAACATGTTCTGTTTGACCAAAAGGAAAAAAAAGGGAGAAAGAAATGGAAAAACCCCAATTAATATGCCAACATTTATGTAAATTATATATAGATCATATATGTGTGTGATATATATGAATTAGAGGATTTCACAAAGTTTGTGGACAAACTCCATGATGTTCTCATTCCATTTTAAGAAACTGTTTGAAGACTCCTTAAATATGCATATCAAAATTAGCCATCATATACAGCACTAGCATGAATGGCTACAGAGTAACCGATTGACACTGCAAGTACATGAGGGTTCATACAGTTCATGCACCTATGATAGGCAAGCACAGGCTGTCATAGGATAATGGACTCAACCTTCTGGTGGGAGCCCTGGTGATGTAGTGGTTACCCATTGGGCTGCGATCTGCAAGGTCAGCAGTTCAAAACCATCAGCAGCTCTGTGGGAGAAAAGCTGGGCCATCTGTTCTTGTAAGCAGTCACAGTCTGGGAGACCCACAGGGTGTTGCTATGAGCCAGCACTCAATGGCACTGAGTTTGGTGGACAGTTCTGGTGGAGTTCTTGGGTGGTGCCAAGGGTAACGTGCTTGGCTGCTGACTGAAAGGTTGATTCTTTAGGGTGACCTTGATATGTCTCAGAAGGAAGACATGGCAATCTGCTTTGAACAAATCAGCTACTCCAAACTCTCCAGAGCAACCATCAGTCTCTATAATCCTGAATGCAGAAGAATGAGATGGGGCCTGGCCACTCTGAAAGGGGTCACATTACAAGGACCTTGAGAGAGGAGAGAAAATTGTGGAAGAAAACTCAAAGGCATAAGAAATACCATACTTACTTGTTGGATAGAGACTGATGTAACTTCCAACACTGACCTAATCACCCTTCACGTTTGCAAATAAACTCTCCCTCATGGTTCAATTTTCAGCCAAACAGTAGACAGGTCTACAAGGGAACAATAACATGAGTGAGAGACAGAAGCCTTAGAATACTCCACTCTTTGAGATCCCCAGTGTGATATTTACCCACGGACCAAGCTCAGAAGGGATGGAAAAGACAAAGGAATGGAAACAGGAAACAGAGAGGAAGTGGGACCAGTGATGTTGTGTTGAGGGAACCGCAATGAATGAGAGAAAACAAAATGTGTGTGACGTGTTGTGTGGAAAGCTTGTCTGTGCCGTATTCTTTCAACCAACTTGAAATTCAAAATTTAGAAAAAATAAAAATCACTACTTGAAAAACAAACAACAAACCTATAGAGACAATGTCTACTCTGACACAATAAGGTCATTATGAATTGGAACTAATTCCATGACAACTTCTGGGGGGTGTGCGTGTGTGTGTGTGTGTGTGTGTGTGTCCTTTTTTGTACTGCTCTTACCTACTGTGATAAAGAGCGCACGTAGAGCAGTATGTAACCATTGGAGGTGTTAACCGCAAGATCAGTGGTTCAGACACACCAGCCACATGGAGAGAAAAACATGAGGTTTTCTGATCCTAGGTTTACAGCCTCAGAGCCTCTTGGTGTAGCTCCACTCTGTTCTACAGGGTAGCTATAGTTGGCTTCAACTCGACGGCAGTGAGTTTCATTTTGTTTGGTTTTGGTTTTTGTTTATTTGATGGTTCTTTTGGTTTGCCTAGTGGGAGAGCCAAGACTGCAAGGAGAAAGAAGCAAATGAAACTTGGGGAGGCTCCTTGTCCTTTTATCATCATCTGGCATGTAGCGGTTATGCGTTGGGCTGCAATCCTCAAGGTGAGCAGTTCAAAACCACCAGCTCTTCCTTAGGTGAAAGATGGGGCTTTCTACTCCCATAAGGAGTTACAATGTCGACAACACACAGGGGCAGTTCTACTCCGTGCTATAGGGTCTCTATGAACCGGCATGGACTCGATGACAGTGACCGAGTTTGCTTTGAGTTGTATCTAGTGTCTTTGATGACCTCGGGTCAGCAGCCCAACTTGTAACCAGCACCCCACAAGGGCTCCTTCCAACACAAGCCTGCAGGGAGGTGAGAACACACGTACACTGGAGCAGCTGGGTGGTACCTGTCAAGTACCATGGACGAAAGGTACCAAGTCAAAGCTGGTAAATGATTTCCTGTACGGCAAATCCAACCTTCAGTCTGGGGGAGGGGGAAGAATTTTTACAGTCTTGAAAGGCTGTAAAAATTAGCAAAGAAGAATATGTCGCAGACATCATGTGTGATCTGTAAAAACCTAAAACATTTCCTCTCAGGTCTTTTCCAGAAAACACGTGGCTAACCCTGTACAGGCCTCCCTCTGTTTGGCTCATGCACATCATCTAGAAGAGCTTATCGCAATGTACTCAGTGGGGTGAGGTTGCTTTCAAAAAGAGTGCTGTTATTACACACTGATGGACCAACTGGAGTTTTCCCTGATCAAGATCAACAAGTAGACGTTAGTATCTTGCTTGTAGAGATGGTCTCCATGGAAAAGAGAGTCTCTATGCCCTGGGAGTGAAAAGGCACCTGGTAGGGGATTTGAAGCCCTGCTTCCCAGTGACTCCATCAGGACCGATGCAGTGTCCCATGAAGTCTACCTCAGAGGACGACATCAAATTTCCCCATCATCACAACCGAGACAGCGCCCACCTCTACATCTTCCCCGGTTGTATGGATACCGCGAGTTGTTAGATGCAGCATGTTTTTCAAAGTTGAAAGGGGTTTACAAGTAGAGGTATTATTACAGACAGATATATCAGTAACCCCTAATTACCATCACTTCAGAGAAGATGAAAGATATGGATAAATTAAATCGTTAGTTATTAGAGCAACTTTGTGCTCAGTTATTTATGTATCTTTCTCTCCATCCAAATCCCGAACAAAACTAACAAGTGCCCAGATCCTTTGAGTTTAGAGTTTGCATACCTTACTTCCACATTTCTAGTTGTGGGTCCAGATGACAGATGGCGCGCTCAGAACCTTTGCAAGAAGAGAAAACAAGCCAGTGAACTGGCCCAAAGACCATCATTCAGAGGAGGAAGAAGGCAAGAAACTTAGCAAAATGAAAAGAAAATCAAATCAAATGTAGTAGTAAACACTATTTCTTAAAAATCAGGAAATTGCTTCTATTTCATCTGCTGAGAAATAATTACTGAGCATGCAATAATACTAATTTATCACAGATTCCTCACGGAAAAATCCAAATTCATTGTACAGCAAGGGTTCAAACAGAGCCCTTGCCAAGCAAAGGCACCAAAATAATGTAGCATACTTATAAGCCCTGTAAGGAGTCCAATTTCACCCATACCCCTGGTGGCACAATGTTATACATTGGCTGTTAACTGGTAAGGTCAGCAGTTCAAATCCAGCAACCACTCCACGGGAGAAAGATGAGGCTTTTTACTCCCACAAAGAGTTCCAGTGTCCGAGAGTGTAGGGACATTTCTACTCTGGCCTATAGGATCATGATGAGTCAGCATGGACTCAATAGCAGTGACTTTGTTTTGTTTTGTGGTGGGTTTTTGAGAGAAGCCAAGCAGTGCTAACTCCAGTCCAACTGCCTAACTAGATCTTGTCACCCTACACACCTGGAAGCAACTGGGTGTCACCCCAGAAACTCTTCCCTCCCAGAGTTCCAATGGGGAATCAGGCAAAAGTATCATTGTTATTGATTTTCCACAATATAACTCAATTCCTTTAATGCAGGCAGTGTATAAGAAGACTCCAAAGAGAGTCAGCTCCCGATAGGCATGTGTCTTTGTCTAATTTTTCTCCTTGAGTAGGGACTAGGTATAAAGCCTCCTTTATAATAAAGCAAGCAAACCCAGTAGCAATTGAGTTGATTCTAATCCATGGCACCCCCACGGACACCGGAACAAAGTTGTTGGCTCTGGGAATTTCATAACTGACGTTTCCGAAGTAGGTTCCAGGTCTTTCTTCCAAGGCATCTCTGGGAGGGTTCGAACTGCCTATCTCTTAACTAGGCTCTGAGTACCGAAACCTCTTTGCCATCCAGGGACACCTAACAAATCATGGAACAGACCAAGTATGGTCGGCTGTTGCTTCCAAGACTACGGTCTGTGGTGCAATGAATCTTTACGTGGCCTTTCCAACTGTGGTCACGTGACTCTCGCAGGCCTGGGCCACAGTCTTGCTAGGGAACAAACTGATTTACCTCGCAAACAGAGGCTGAAACTCCACCCAGTAGAATTGACTCTCCCATGGTCCAGCTCAGAAGTTGGTCCATTTGATCACCCTACTATGCTTATATAAGGGCCAATCCCACAGAGGCTGGGGTGGCGGGGAGCCTCACTACTACCATGAAGAGTCTTGGATGAAAGGTGTCTTCATGGTCTAGAAGCCTTACTCTGAGAAAGTGGTGACCAACATGGTGGCCCAGCAGGTAAAACAGGAGCAGTGCACTGATTAGCATGGAGAGAGAGAGAGCTTGCTGAGTACCTTCCTGCAGGCTTGCTTGCTGCTTAAAAAAAAGGCAGGGCAGAGACCCAGGTGTGCCCTGAGTCACACTTCTCCCCACACCAACCCCTAGCACAGAGGGAGTCATACAGGCCCTTAGATGGGGATGGTGGTGGCAAAAGAGACAATCGTGTGGACCTGGGGAGTAGGATGGCAGTCAGCAGAGTCAGCTGCAGAGGCCCAGGCTATCCTGTAGAAGGCTCTCCCTGCAACACTGTGGAGGCAGGAGGACAGCAGTCATGCAGGCTGTTTCTGATCTGACTCGTGGTGTACCTGCCCAGCAATATCAGAACTGATCTGGGTAATTTGGGGAAAGGTTAGGGGTTCCCCTTTGAAAACTTGTTGCTATTGCTCACCCTTTTTATCTTTTTCTATTTAAGACTCATACTGTATAGAATTGGTCTTTCCAGCATCTTGTTTGGTAATGCAATGGTTAAGCATTTGTCTACTAACCCCAAAGGTAGTAGTTTAAATGTACCCAGAACCACCAAGCAAGAAAGACCAAGAAATCTACTTTTGTAAAGATTACAGCTAAGAAGGCCCTTTGGGGGCAGTTCCACCCATTTCACATGGGGTTACTTTGAGTTGACTTCAAATCAATGGCACACAGGACATTGTTTAAGAGCCTCTGGGTGCCAGAAAAGGTTAAATGCTCTGCCACTCATCCAAAGGTGACGATTTGCACTCACTCGGCTGTTCTCCAGAATACGGGCCTGGCATTCTGCTTTGAAACGTTCCCAGACTTTGAAATTCTATGCAGCGCACATTCCACTCCACACACATAGAGCCCCGTGGGTTGGAATCAACTTGAAAACAACCAACCACACTGTTGAATCTAGAAAGTCCCTGGGTGGCAGAAATGGCTACTCTTCTGGTAGGTGAAAAGTTAGACATTTGGACCCGCCCAGAGGGACCTTGAAGGAACCTTGGTGGTGTCGTGGGTGACATGTTGGACTGATAACATTAAGTTCAACGGTTCAAAACCATCTGTCACTCCAACGTAGCTACGTGAGCTCTTCTGCTCCAGTAATGGGTCAGAATCTACTGGAAGGCAGGAAGCGGTTTTCGTTCTGCTTTATTTTGTTTTGAGAGATGTGCAGGTCTGGAAGCACACAAGGGCAGTCCTACTCTGTCCTACAGGGTTGCTCTGACTTGAAAGAAACTCGATGGCCAAGGATGAGAGGGACTTTTAAAGAACAGCCGGTGGTCTGCTTCTCTAAGGTCGCAGCCTCGGGAGCAGTTCTGTCGGCACGTCCGATGTCAGCATGAGTGGGAATCTTCAACAATATCCACAGCAGGGCTCGACTGACGCCACCTCTGTGGTTGGGGAATAGCCCACGGCCACAGGCAGCCTCCCCTTCTATTGAGCTTTGGTGGCTAAACTTGCTCAACCAAGCATAGGAGTCAGAAAAAAGAAGTTCCTGAATATTTGCATCCATCATTTTCCCAACAGGTCCTAAGTTGCCCATCACTGAATTTCATTTCGGAACAGAAATTTTAAAGTTTTCTGAGGAATAAAAACATGTCTCCCAAGATACACATAAGTATGGGCTAAAAAAACAAGGATAGTAGGTGATATCTCAGTTTCTACTCTCAAATCTGACTTGTTTAGAAAAAGAAAAATAACATTAAAAAGTGGGCATTAGTTGCCGCAAAATTGACGACTTAAGATTTGCCTTTTAAAATGTGTACAGTTGATCCTTAAGAACAACCTGGGCTGGTAAGAGGATGGATCGCCCCAGACAGTGCAAAATCCATGTACACCTTTGCCTACCCCAAGCCTTTACTAGAAATAAATAACCCACGTTTGACTGGCTGTCTTACTGATAACATAAACACATTTGTGGTATATGTCCTATTTCTTATACCCACAGAAAAGCCGTAATTTTTAATTCAAAATTAAAAAGTTCTTTTGTGGAAAACGCAGTGCTTTCACATCTGCTGCAGTAACAATGGCATGAATTTCCTCTGCTTATTTGTTTTTTACAATAGTCCTGATGCTGGATGTCTTATGCTGAAACGGGGAGGTGACCACAGCTGCAGACCGCTACCTGTGCCAGGCATCAAGTCGTTCACCTTTTTCTCGGAGTACGGGCATTTCTTTGCTTCTTGGGAGCCCTTCCGGACTCCCTAATGGTTCTCCGTATGGGCCCCATGGTTATTTAAGGTGTACAGGTATTGCATTAACCAGAATGAGAGATTACTTTTGATGATAATGTGCAATTTACTGGAGAGATGAACTGATCGCACAGAGTTGATAGGTATCACGTGGTGTTTGGGGGGTGGGGGAGATTGTATATCAGTGGGCCCTTGCAGTTCAAGCCAATGTTGTTCAAGGCAAAGTGCATTGATTTCACTTAGAATGCTGAGAGTACTGCTTAGTGACTGCCAAACTGAGTGACCTCTCCTGCCCTCCCTACTGCCCCATTCCTCAGGATTTCTTCATTCCATTTCTAACCAAACCGTTTAATTGACGATATTAGCCACGTCAGAAATAGTCACAGGACACATTTTCTAGAACTTTCACACTGCCAGGGCTTCTTATTTTCTAGAACAGAGGTTCTCAGTTTTCAATGCTCCTAAAAGGAACTCTGGTGGCATACTGGTTCCGAGTTGGGCTGCTTACTGCAAGGTCGGCAGTTCGAAACCACCAGCTGCTCCAAGAGAGAAAGAGGAAGCTTCTCTCCCTGTAACAGTGACAGTCTTAGAAGTCCTGGGGCTGGGGTGGGGAGGGAGAGCAGTTCCACCCTGTCCTATCGTGTAGCCATGAGTTGGAATTGCCTTGATGGAATGGAAGTTTCGGGGGGAAGGCTTGACTCGGCTGCTTGTGCAAAAGCCAAGTCCCCCAGGTTCATTCCGCATCACCTGTTCCCCTCCAGTAATAAAATTTGAGACAGAGCTTGTATTTTTTTAGAGAGAATATCTTAGAAAACGTCGAGAAATCGTTCTGTAGATTTTTTTAAGTTTACTGTGCCTGCAACTCTGGCGGAGTCTTGTTAGAAGGCAGATGGATGATGACTGCTCACCAACAAGTTGGAAGTTCAAATCTACCCAGGGACATCTGACAAAAGAGGCTTGGCAATTTTCTGGGGGGAAAATCAACCCCAAAAGCTTTATGGACCATTGGAATCTGCTACACATGGGTCACCATGATTTGGAGTCGATCTGTGTGCAACTGGTATTAGCGTAGAGCTCCAGACACCTCATTTTCCCAGTTTCCTAGGGGTGTGGACACTGCTGCTCCGCTCGCACCCTTGTACTGGAAGCTTTTACATTGCAGGTGCTCCGACAGAACTGGCAGTCCTTGGTATAGTCAATATACCCAAACTAAGGCATCAAGTCTTCTTTGGTCTTCCTTCTTCAATGCCCAACCTTCCCATGTGTCTGAGGCAAAAGAAAATATCACAGCTTGGGTCAGGCACACCTTAGTCCTCAATGTAACACTTTGATTCTGAACACATTAAAGAAATCTTTTGCAGCAGATATGTCCGATGCAATACACTGTTTGAAGTCTTGATGGCTGCTTCCATGGGCAGAGATTGAATATCCAATTAAAATAAAATCCTTGACAACATCAATCTTTTTTCCATTCATGATCATGGTGATTCTTATTGGCCCGGTGTTGAGTATTTTTGTTTTCTTTATGATGAGGTATAACCATACTGGAAGCTGTAGTCTTTGAGCTTCATCACTAAGGGCTTCCAGGCGTCTTAGCTTCCAGTGCTCACGGTTCTGCCAGCTGCATATCGCAGGCTGTTAATGAGGCTTCCTGCAGTCCCGATGGCCTCATTCTTTTTAGTCCCGCTGCCCAGATTGTTTTCTCAGTATGTGTGGCAAAGGGATACAACTTTTTTTTCCAGATTATACCTGAGAATACCTTGGAATATACCATGGTTACAGAAGTACATCAGAAGTACCTTGACAAAGAATTGCTAGAAATCCTAATTGGATTAAGAATAAGATGTGGGAGGAGTTATATCGTTGCTGACATCAGATAATCCTGGCTGGAAGTGAAAAATAAATACCAGAAAGGTGGTTACCTGTGTTGTATTGGCTTCACAAAGGAATTTGACCACGTGAATCAGAACAGGGTGAGGAATGGAAATGCCATAACGCTTCATTGTGCTTGTGCAGAATCCATACACAGACCAAGAGCAGTTGTTCAAATAGAACAAAAGGACATTGTGTAATTGAAAACTCTGGATAGGCATTCATCAGCGTTTTATCCTTTCACCATACTGATCTAATCTGTATGCTGAGCAAAAACAGATTGTACAGGTTCTGACTCACTTTACTTGGATCTAGAATCAACATCCATGGAAGCAACAGTCAACAATGTTGCATTGGGCAAAACTACTATAAAAGCCGTCTTTCTTGCGTTACAGAGCTGGGATGTCACCTGAGGACCACGCTGCCCATGGCCTTGTCTGTCATGCAGGGGAAAGCTGACCAATGAATAATTAAGACTGTAGACTCATCCCCACCTTTGAATGGTGGTGTTGGAGAAGGATATTGAACTTGCCGTGAACTTCAAGAAGAATAAGCAGGTCTGTGTTGGAAGAAGCACAGGCCCAAGGTTCCTTAGAAGGCAGGATGGTGAGATTCCATCTCCTGTACTGTGGCCATGTAATCCAGAGGGCAGAGTCTCCAGAGAAGGACCTCATACTTGGTAAAAATGGAGGGTCAGCTCATTGAAATGACACAGTGGCTGCTACCATGAGCACAAATACAGCGACAATTGTCAGGATAGTGCAGGACTGGGCCATGTTTCCATGTGTTGTACAGAGGGTCACTATAGGTCAGAAGTGACGTGATGGCACCTACCAACCACCAGAGCAACAATGGATCACACTGCAGACTGGTGACTACAGAACTAGCTGAGCATCAGTTGCGTGTAAAGCTCCCAGGTGATTCCCATGTGCAGTTAGCTTAATAGACCTACAAGGTTGGTCATTATACCCAGGGGCACATCGAACTCAGACTTTCTGCTGGTGTTGATAAGAAAAACTTGTATCTTAAAGGAAGCGATGAGTGACATCACAAAAGTGAAAATTAAGGGGAAAAAAAAAGCCTCGGTGCAACTGCTATGTTTTTATTTAATGAAAACCTGACAATACCTTGTCTCATTTTAAGAAATGCTTCTACCTCAGGATTCCCAACTAATTAAAAATTGATAAGACTTGTATGAGGCCAAATAAAATGATTTTAAAATTGACTGTTATGGGTGGGCCTTATTACTTCTCATCATTGGAGGAGTCAGAATTTACTGTGTTATTTTTCTCTTTTGTACGTGGTCTTACTTCCTATTTTGGAGTTTTATTGACCTGGGAAAGCTGCTGCATTGTGATTTAGACTCATAGCTGGAAAACCCCACATAGAAAACCTTCTGTGGATTCACAAGATTAGACTGTAAAAGACAAGTGAGTGCCCACATAGCCAGCACAGTTTGTTCCCAAACTCCCCCAACTGACTGCTCATCTGTGGTTAGGAGCGCTTCCAGGACCCATGCTTTCGTTTCTGGTCATTAAAGAGGACAATACACAGGAAAGCACTGTGTGGACTGCGTCACACTAGATGCTCTTTTTGTTAATCAGGCTCAACCCATGGCCATTGAGTCCATCCTGACTCTTGGCGACCCCGGGTGTGCAGAGCAGAATGGATCCAGGAGGGTTTCTTGGCTGCAACCTATATAGAAGCAGATTGCCAGCCTTGTTTTCTTAACACGGCTGGGTGGGTTTGAACTGCCAAGCCTTGGGTTGGCACTCAAGCCCAAACTGTGCCAACAATGGACGGACCTCTTGCTGTTAATCATCGTAGCTCTTCAAGGGAAGCCTTTGTGACGCTGTGTTCCATCCGATCAGTAAAGCATCCGATTAAGGCAAAGCATGCTTTTTTAAAAGTGCTGCAGGTATTTTAAATGTGGTGTTTTGTTAAACTCCAATCCTAGTCGGCAGCCCCACTGGTCTGTCGGCTTGTCCTACTGTGGCGGTTTGTGTGTGACTGTGATACAGAAAGCTGTCCCTGGTGTTTCAATACCTGCAGGGTCATCCAAGGAGAACCAGACTCAGCAGAACTCCCAGGTGGCTCAGAACATCACAAGGGTGGCGATGGCACAGGACCTTGTTCTGTTGTATGCAGGGTCACTTTTGCGAGAACCTGGTCGATGGCATCTCATAGCCTCTCGTCAGCAGAGCCAGCATGCATTGCCGTGGTTCTGGAACTGGGGACGTACTTGGATGTCACCCTGGATTCTCATCCATCTGTTGGCACAGGCGCATGATCATTGTTTTGAACGTGGTTCCCTTGATGGGAATTCTAAATCTTTCATGCCTCATGTCTAGAACACATCAGCATTTATTTCCCGTTTTAATTTTCTTACTGTGCAGTGATCATCGAAAATATCTATGTAACATCTCCCTCCCCAGTCTCTGAGAGCACCTCGTCCACACCTCATTTCACAGCTAGTGGGAAGCTCACTATAATGAGTCTTAATAAAGCACGCAGCCCAGTTTTCATTGAATGGAAAGCTTTCTTCTTATACACACTCATCGCTCATAGGTTTACGTCACAACCTCTAGTGGTGGGATTCAGTGATGCTAACCAGTTCGGCATAACCAATACCTAATTTTTTTGTTGAATTCACAGAACCAATTGTGTAAAGACATTGTAGTCAGGGTTCTAGTTAAGGGAGGCTGCGGGGCAGCTGCCCCGTGTGGAAACCACACATGTACACTCTTGCTCTTCTTGAATGCTCCCCTGGTCAGCAACATATTCGAAGAGTCCATAGTAATAGTCATTCTCTCCATAGGTAGAAAAATTAGCTGGAACTATGCTTGTCATATGGAAGCAAAGGGGTTCTCAGTGGCACATCTTGCTCATCACTCAGCGGTAAGAGGTCCAGGAAGACAACAGCTCAGGACCACTCCCAGCTCTGACCCTTCGGGAAAGGATTTGTGGGTCATTCAACCAAGAGAAAGATCAAGCAGGGGCTGGCTGACGGCAAAGGGAGCCTGAGAGAAGAGAACTATATGGCTTCATGACCAGCTCTTTAAATACACACTATAGCTACAGGAGTCCTGGTGGCATAGTGGTTATGCACTGGGCTGTAATCCACATGAATGGCAGTTCAAAACCACCAGCAGCTCCACAGGGAAAGACTGGGCTTTCTACTCCCATAAAATGTTACCGTTCAGAACCCCCCGCCCCCAAGTAGTCACTACGACATTGACTCGATGGCAGTGAGTTTTTGAGATACATGTAATACTTATTTATTCATTCCTTAAAACTGATTATACTTCGAATGAAGTACGACATTGTTATGCGTTTGATATTTCCGTAAAGAGACATAGAACATAAAGGGGGAAAGGGCCAAACAACAGACGGTGACAGTTGGCTATTGTTTCGACTTCTGTTAGGCCCCACGTTTCCACAAGGTAGTATGACTGAATTATGCAATTCCTGGAAGTGTACAAAAAACTAAAAGAGTTGTGGGAACTATGGTGTAAGTTAAGCAGAAAGGGGGTTTTCCTAGATAAACGTAATATGTTCGGAGAAGAGAAGTCTCCTGTTTCTAATATAGCAAACACAATGACTATTGTCTACTTGACCTACCACCGAAGGAAGGGGTCCTACTTCTACCTTAAAAGTTGGTTAAGGATAAATCACATAGCCAATGCTGCTCAGATAACAGTGAAGAATATTTTGAGTGAGGACATTGATCAGGAAGCAACGTGGAAATATAAATAGCAGTTTTATCCATTTTTGTGATGTATAACGTCTTATTGTTCATTACTGTTTTAAAACCCTTTCTGAAACCATCTAGTTTTGTGTGCCTCTTTTCTGGTGCTAACATTAAGTACTAACTGTGTGAAATAATAAACTACCTTTTGGTTCATCTTATTTTATTCTTTAAATGGTCATTAGGGCAGCAGCCCGGTTGATAAATTATTTGCATCCCGCCACTGGCCCAGGGGGGAGGAAGTGAGAGCCACTGAGAGTCCTTTTTCCTTCCACTCTCATCTCGACTTCAGACTGTTTCCATTCACAATCGCTTTACCCACAAGACAAGGGGCCTGGCCACCGATGGGGTCTGCGATCGTATATTGCTTCTTCCATTTTCGAATGTTCTCTTTTACTTGCTTCGCTTGGGCCAATCACCCGAAGAGGGAGTGAGGGAAGAAGATGAGGAATTGTAATTGGTTGGCTTGAACTCACTGTCTATCTTTGGATCAATCAAATGTGATCAGAGAGACGGGATTTGAAAGATAAGGATACACAATTGAATTTATGACTGAAATTCAGGAGAAGATTCCCAGAAAAGGCAGTGCTATTTTCAGTGGGAGAGAGAGGTTCTGGGGTAGCCCATAAATTATCTCTGCTGTCAGCACAAATAGGAGCCCTAGTGCTGTGGTGGATGCCACATTGGGCTGGTAACCACAAGGTCAGCAGTTCAAACCCACCAGCCACCATACCAGAGAAGGACGAGATTTTTCTGAGCCTGCAAAGACTTGCAGCCACAGAAGCTACAGGGAGCAGTTCTACTTTGGCCTATTGGGTCTCTGTGAGTGGGACTCAAGCCGATGTCAGGGAGTTCTTTTTATCAGCACAAAGAACGTGATTTCGAAAGAGGTGTTGAGCTTGAAGTGTGGACATAGATTCCTCTAAGTGTCCGTAACTCATAATGAGGACTCAGGTCTTTATCTTGCAGATGAAAAGCACGATATCTTCGAGACAGCAGAAGGTGGTGAGAGATGTTGGTCTGCAGAGTTTGCACTTGAGGAAGTTAATTCACGAGCCTGACTTTCATTCTTGTTCCTTGTAAATAGGAAGAGAAGCAGGTCTCCTCATGGTGAGGTCAAAGAGACCAAATGAATGGCAGCACCCAGGCATCTCACGACATAAGCAAGCACTCATGCTAGAGACCTTCTGTTGTGAGGTCCATCCAGCAGGTTAGTGGCAGCTAGGTGACTCGGTCCCAGCATTCCTGAGTTAGAGACCATATCCTTTCCATCATAGGACACAGCGTCTTTGAGCGATCATGGTCCCCACCTGATAGACTCTTACTACACATGTGTAGCTCTCCCTGGTCTCAGAGGAGTGCAATTACCTTCAAGGAGATATTAGGTCATCTTCTTCCTCCTTTGCTCATTGTCTACACACTAGTGATGGAGCTAAGATAATGGATGAGCTGACCTTTGAGATTATGTAATTAATTATAGGCTGGTTCCATTAACACCTTTCCCAATTAATGCAGAACTGAGTGAGAACTCTTGGCACACAGAGTACTGATCTCTCTCTCTCTCTCTATCTCTCTCTCTCGATTCAAGGCCATCACTTTGAAGAATGATTGGACACCAACAACATTCACATGAAAGGGAGACCTGCGCACTGAGGTGAATCTGGCATGCCACGGAAAGCAAGGTGTGCTCTGGGCGAGATGTCAAAGCAAAGAGCTGCCAAACTGAGATGAGTGTTGGCCAAGGACATTCCCCTTCCCTCGGCCTCGTCGTCACCATCCCCATTCTAGCAGCAATGAGAAAAAGGACAACACAAATCTGGGTAGAGCTCAGGGAACGACAGGGAGCAGCTCTATGCCGGCTCCCAGGGCCACTGCGAATCCCTACAGTTCTCCCAGTACTGCCCCAAAGACAGTGACTGCCCAGCTGAGGAGGTGTGGCCCAGAGAGGTGTATAATGGGCACACGAGGTCAGCTCTTGAGAGTGAGGAAATCCACCATCATCATGTTGACATTGACTCTCATAGACAACATTTGTTCTTAAACAGTCCTGCTAGGTGATGCGCACCTGGCTGTAATATTCAGGAAAGCAGGTGGCCAGCCTTTTCTCTCACGGGGCCAGTGGGTGGGTTTAAATTGGAGATAAAGCTCAAAGCATTCCCGTCTCTGAGACTGGGTCTCCATGTCTGTAAAGTGATGTCATGTGTCCTGGGATGGCTGCCTTCCCTGTTGAGTCCAGAAAGGAAGCCAAGTTGCCTTTCCCACTTCAGCTCTCAAAGGAGGGGACAGCCTTGTGTCCGTCCCATCCAGACATCCTGTGCTAGCTTCCTGGAGCCAGTTACAGGTCAGAACAAGTAAGAGCCTGTCAGCGGTGCGGGTTGCTGTGCAAACACATACCTTTGCTCTCTCAGGGCCTCAGTCTCAAACCCCTTGGTAGAGAAAAAGAAGCGGAGCAAATGGAGCACAGCCTTGTATGCTTGTTGCGACTGAATGGCAGCAGTGGACATTCTAACACTGTACGCCAGAGTGAGAGAGGCCACTGACTGTCCCAGGGAGGTCTGAAGTGGCCTTGAGAAGGGGAGCAGAGGCTTTACGGAGACACCCCCCACGTGGCAGCGTGCGATTGATCGATGGGGACCCAAAGGGAAGGGCAAGTGGAAGAGGCGGAGCTACGGTGTCTCTTGGCAAACATGCTGTCAGCACAAACACTGCCCACCTCCTCGTGCACAGGGAGGGAGGGATCAGACAAAAGTAGAATTCCCCTAAAAGATTTGTGGGCAAGGAAACATCAAGTTCTAGAACTAATACTTCTTCTTTTTTTTTTTAATTAACAATTTTAACGTAGAAAGGGGACAAGATTGTCACTGGCGTTGGGGGATAGGTTTGGAGGGGTGAATGTGCTCATGTGGGGCTACCCCATCACTGATTGACCAATAGCGACACTTTTCTAAGCTAGAGTTTTACTAATATTTTAAATTGATAAGTTATCGATATTGAAATACTGTCATCAAATTTACCTTCAAAGACCAGAAATTCCTAAAACGGTAAGTGCAGTCACCTGGAAATCCAAAGTCTTTTCAGTAAATAAACGATCCCGCTTCTTTCTCTCTCCAGGTTCCGCACCAGCTCCTAATCACCCCAGTTAATAGCTGAGCGAACCAGCAAGGGCTTGCCTCTCCACGAGTTTGTTTGGAGGCTTTGTAATTTAGAGAAAAATTTTGTTTGTTTGTTTTTAAGAAGGCCGGTCTGTTCTGTAACCGTCGACAGGGGTAAGAAAATCCGCAGGGTAAGAATCGAGTGGCTCTTGTTGCAGTGACAAAACCAGGGCAGGCAAAAGGAAAGCACTGGTACTTGATCGCCCTCCCAGACAGAAGTCTGGTTTTGGTTTCTCTCTTTTCTTTTTGAAATGAAAGAAGATAACGAAAGATAACTGCTAGCATCTTAAGTAGAATTCTCTGGAGGCTGCATTCCAACAGAAAAGCTCATTAATTTCAATTAAGCAATAATAATAATAGTCCACAGTAAGACCATGTTAGCCTTACAGTAAAGCCGTCGCTTTCAGAAATGGGAAAGGGATAATGCCTTGCTTTTTATACGGCTTCTAGGGAGCATGAGCCGACCAGGCAGACAGAAAAGCCAAGCGCTGCGCTTCTCGACAGGTGAGAGGGCTGTTGTAGAGGATGGCTGCTTCAGCTGCTGTGGACTTGGCTCTGGCTCTGGCTCATACAGCCCCACGTACGAACAGAACCGCATGCTGCCTGGTCTCACGCCATCCTCCGCGGGCATTGCTGTGGCAATTGTGTCTTTTGAGTTCCGCCAGCACTACACTGAACAATATTCTCTTTTGATCCGTAGGATTCTCGTTGGCTAATTTTCAAAAGCAGCTTTTAAGCCCTTTTCCCTAGTCTGTCTCATTCTGGGAACCCCTCTGCGATCTGTGCTCCATGAGTGATTCTCCTCGTATCGGAAATACTCGTGGCAAAGATGCCAGCATCAGAGAACTATGTAGACCAACCTGACAGGTAAGGTGGGTGAGACGGTAAGAGGATGATAAAACTTGTATATATTTGACATGGATCTTGCTCTCATTTTCTCTATTAGCATTCCATGAAATAGCATGGTCTCCAGTTTGGAATTTAATTGGAACTGGGTTTGAATTCTGGCTTTACTGGTACCTTTATAAGTAGGCAAACAGTAACTAACTTCCCTGAATCATGGGTATGAGTGTCATGATACAAGTATGTTTTTAATCAGAATGTTTTCAAAATTTATTGACATAAAATTTGCATATCATACAATTCAATAGTCTGAGCACATCAAATAGTGTTCTACAATCATCACCACATAAGTGTTAGGGTGTAGTCCTAATTCTTGGTCTCATTGTTATTAGTTATCAAATTTTACCCAGCCTCCCCTGCAATACTTCCCAAAGAACTATTAATCCATGTATTGTCTATATATGTACACATCCTGATTCATGTACACAAAAACATTTTATAAATAGTAACAAAGTAAAACCAATAAAAATATCAATTGAAAAGAAGGTAGAAAATATTAAAAACGAGACCACATGTAAAATGGTTCATAAGGGCGGTCAAATGACAGGGTGATAAATTCTAAGCTAACTGCATCTGCAATAATATAATTTCCAGTGCATACTGCATGCTAGCAAGGCTGTTCACACCCCTGATCCATGGTCAGAGGAATTCACGAAAGATCTAATCTGCGTGCTATTTCCCCTTCACTTTTCTTACCTGAAACTTTAAAATGGGACAAAAAGGAGATCAAGTGGTATTACACTTTAACCTAACTATGTCTGCCAAAATCAACTTGGCAATGCTTTCTGATAACAAGACTATTCCCTTTCCCAGACTATGAGCAGAGGGGTCACCCAAAAGGGAATCCATCAGTGGACTCTGACAATGAGTCCTTGGGTGTCCACTGTCATCCACAACCTTCTGCATACCAGGTGCTCACAATTTTAGCCCGGACACTATTCCTCCCTTTGGAATTGGATGTGATTAAACTCCTTCGGTCATGCAGTCGGGGTGCTTCTTCCATGTGGGGTTATTTGATGCCTCACTTGTATGGCTGCTTTTGTGAAGACAAGCCCTTAATGTCTCAGAAACAAGTTTTACTTAAAAAGCATTGCAATGTGCATGCAGTTCACCTAACAAGTGTTGCTTGTACACATAGCATTTCTCAGGCAAACTTCATGATAATCATGTGACTTTACTTCTAATCGTTGCACAAGTTCCCCCCATTTCATGTAACTCCAAAAATGAGGTGATGGAATTTCTCAAGGAAAATGATCCAATCTTATTGTATTGGGGTACCTTTGCCTTGGGATTTATTGTTTCAAATTTGGGGGTGTTGTGATCTTTCTCTTATTTTGACTTGGACTTCTCTCAATGGGATTTTTCTGTTTTCTGTATTCAAGAGTTTCTTCCCACTTGTGAGGGTGGCTCCTAGAAAAGCAAGCATTGTCCTGGCCACCTCTACCTGCCTTACGGTCTGGGACAAATAAACTTGTGACCTGACCTTGATGGTCAATTCCTGAGGCTGCCCACCTACTTCAAGGGAACTTCAAATTCGATCTGGCCAAGATAGAAGTTTACCTCAAACTTCCTACAACTAAACTAAGATCTATTTCATATTAGGATACTACTAAATGAATGGAAATTTTGTCACAGCTAGGGATTAGCATTGCAAAAGCTGTTTATGTCTAGAAACACAAGTCTCTCAAATTGCTCCTAGAAGTGCCCTCCAGTTTTTCATGGTTTCTTTGTGATGCCTTGCTGAGGGAGATTTTCTCAGAGTCTCTCACATTTCTGGTAAATTCTTAGACTGGTACTTCCTGTTGTGTTTCTTCTTAAGGTGAAGTTGTGAGAGAAAAGGAAGCACTTGGGTAGATACTGAGGGAAGGATGTTGAGGTTGATGCCAACTCACTTGGATGGTTGGGTAAATGGTCGTTGTGTGCCACAGGGTCAGTTTTGCCTCAGACAAACCCCCACATGACTGAGCAGAACTTCTGCCGAGGATTTACAGTGCAGTAAACTCTAGATAACATCATGGTAAATGGAGAAAAGATTTAAGTTGTCAAGGATTCTGTGTTAGTCTGGGTAGACTGGAGAAACAAATCCAGAGACACTCATATGTGTATAAGAGAGAACTTTATATCAAGGAGCAATTGTACATTAAGAAAACACCCCAGCCCAGCAGATGAAGTCCATATGTCCAATAGTACCCCATGTCAACACTAGTCCATAAGTTCCTCTTTAGACTCACACAGCTATGCAATGATGCTGCATGCAGGAGGATCGCAGGCTAGTGGGTGGAAAATCTTGTGAACCCAGTTGTGGTGGAAGCATCTCGGCACTGGTGTGGGTCTCCACATGGCTCTTCCAGCTCCAGGGCTCTGGCTCCATCAGGGTAGCCCCATGTGTTTTGTCAGCAAGAAGACAAAGAAGAGAGTGTGGCTCTGGTCTCCAGTGAGCTATTTATCATGTAGCACCTCCAAATGAGGCCATCAAGCTGAGACCTGATTGACAGGTTAAACTCCATCTCTTCACTCCTAATAGTCTCAAAGTGACACCCAATTATGTATCTACCACAGAGTGACTCTTGCTTGGATCCAAAATCAAATTCATGGAAGTGGCAGTAAAATTATCAAATGACACACTGCACTGGGAAATCAGCTGCATAAGCCTTCGTTGAAGTGTTGAAGAGCAAGGATATACTTTGGGGACTAAGGTACATCTGACCCAAGCCATGGTATTTCCAATCACCTCATATGCATGTGAAAATTGAGCATTTGAATAAGCATGACCAAAGAAAAATCAATACATTTGAATTATGAAAGTACTAGATACTGCTAAAATAACAAATCATCTTGGAAGAAGTGTAGTCAGACTGCTCCTTAGAAGTGAGGATTCATCTCCTACATTTTGGCCACATTATCAGAAGAGACCAGGATCTGGAAAAAGACATTATGCATGGCTAATTAGAAGGACAACTTAAATGAGGAAGCTTTTGATAAGACGGTTTGACACAACGGCTCCACCCTGAGCTGACCCATAATTACAGGAACAGGTATTGTTTCATCCTGTTGGACACGGGTCCTTATGAGTTGGAACCAACTCAACAGCACCTAACAAACATCCTTAAGGAGACATTCTGCCACATCTTTTGCCTTTGAAGCACTTGGTGACTTTGAACCACTAAACTTTTGGTTAACAGTCAGTGCTTCACAATTGTGTCACCAGAGCTCCTTTAGACCGATGAAGGGGACACCACTGGCTACACAGCACAACCTATATATTTGGACAGGGAGAAAAAGATATAAATGAAATTGAAATCACAGTGGATACCAAGCCCCAGAGTCCAGTACAATCCATTGTACGCCTGAGTTCAAAGAAGAGGAACCATGTAAAAGCCTGTTATCTCAAGTCTCTCAAAATACTAGCTAGCTCTAAAGATCCTCTCTAATTTCCCTCTCCCTTTAGCTTCTCTGTATTCATCCTTAATACATTGCTTATAGCTTCATTCAAAACAAGATTAACTCACTGCCATCAAGTTGATGCTGACTCACAGCCACAGGGTAGAAGACAGGGTATAACTGGCCCTGTGAGTTTCAGAACCTGTAACCCTTTATGGGAGCAGAAAGCCCTGTCTCTCTTCCAGAGTGGTTGGTGTTTTCATACTGCTGACTTGGCAGTTACCAGCCCAACAAGTAAACCCTGCCACCTCAGCAACTCTACCTTCATTAGGGTCTATGAATGTGTGGCCTAGAGTTGTAAAAATATATGCACGCATCTACCTCCGCCTGGGCACTTATAAACCACAGAAACTTACTGTCTCTCAGTCTGGAGGCTAGTAGTTTGAATCAAACTGTCAGTGGGGCTGTGTTCTTGATCAAGACTCTATGGGGGAAACTCTTTCTTGTCTCTCTCAGCATCTGTTAGGCGGAGGCATTCTTTGGCATGGTGCATTGCATCGCTGTATGGATACCACTTCTCACCCTTTGTAAGGAGACCACTATGATCGAATTTGGGAGACAAACCTTTATCATTCTACTTGAGCCTCACACAGCCTGGGGTTTAGTGGCTGCGTAGACAGTGGCCAACACAAGTGGAATGTGGGAGTGCTTTTTGGAGAGAATTGTCAGGTGTCATAAGTGGGATATCTCTCACTTGCATTTCACCCCAGGTCCTAGCCCTGCTGCTGAATAGGATAATCTAGGGAGGATGATCCCAGAGAAGCAGAAATTCTGCTTGCTTCTGCATGCTCTCTTCACACTTTCCCCTTCATGCAAGGAAGCAGTTGATCTAGCAACATATATCTGCCCCTTTTTCCAGGAACACAGACTAGTCTTTAGTAAGGTCTTTGTTTATTGGTTACTGTGAAACACAAAACTTCTTCGTGGGTATATGTGTATGTTGTGTATGCTGTGTATATGTGGCAATGGCAGTGTTCATGGTGGATATGTTTCTGCATGTATGTGTGTGTTGGCAGTCTTCCTAGTGGGTATGTGCATGTGTGTGTGTTGACAGTCTTCCTTGTGTATGACTATTGGCAATCATCTTTGTGCATATGTGTGTGTGTGTTGGCTGTTCTCTGGTGTGTGTGTGTGTGTGTGTGTGCCTGTATGTATACTGGTGGCAATCATCCTGTGATGTGTGTGTGTGCCTATGTGATTGTGTGTGTGTGTGTGTGTGTGTGGTGTGTGTTTGTGAATACAGTCGGCAGTCCTCCTGGTGGGTGTGTGGTGGCAATCTTCCTGATAGGTAGGTGTGTGTCTGTGTGTTGCTGGTAGCAATCCTGGTGAATATATATGTGCGTGTGTGTGTGTGTGTGTGTGTGTGTGTGTGTGTGATTTCCCAGTGACAGTCCTGATGGGTATGTGTGTGCATGTGCATGTGTGTGTCTAGTGGCAGAACTATAACGAAGGAGGCCTTTAAGCGTCACCCAGTATCCATGTCTTTACAGCTGCAGGAAGGTTCTGTGGTGTATTAGTGTTCTGTACTTGCCTTCACAGCTGTGGGAAAATTCTGTGTTCTCTGGGTGTATTTACAGATGGTAGAAGACTCTGGCATCTTGTGCCCCTGTGGTATCTTTGTCTTTATAGTTGGTAGAAAGTTCTATGACCTCTGAGTAGTACTTGACTTATCCTTGTCTTATGACTGCAGGAATCCAGGCCAGATAAAACCCTCAGGACCAGTAATGAGAGTAGTGATACCAGTATGGTAAGGGGAAGATAGGAGGGAAAAGGGGGGTACTGATCACGATGATCTACATATAGCACCACCGAACATCCCAGAGGGGACAGACAAAAGAAAAGTGGATGAAGGGAAACAGCGGTCAGTGTAAGACATGGAAAAATCATAATAATTTATAAATTATCAAGGGTTCGTGAAGGAAGGAAGGAGGAGGGGGAGAAATGAGCTGATATCAAGAGCTAAAGTAGAAAGAAAATGCTTTGAAAATGATGATGGCAACATATGTACAAATATGCTTGACACAATGGATATATGCATGGATTGATGAGCTGTAAGAGCCCCCAATAAAATTATTTTTTTTAAAAAGAAAGAAAGAAAAGACCCCTAGTGTTCTGAGACTGGGCCTCCTTGAACCTCTCTGAGATGCTTGAGGTTCAGGGTCTCTGGTTAAAGTCACATGCACCTGGAGGATGCAGCAAGGATTCTTATTGGAAGGTGGTCCCAGCTGGTGACAGACATAAGGGTCTGCCTCAGAGCCTGGATCAGGAACTCTCTGATGAGGCCATCTTCAGAAATCAGGGTACAGTGGGGAGACCTTGGCTGCCTGATACTCACTAAAACCCTCTGTCTGTCTTCTGCCGGACCAGACTCTGGAAGTCAGATTCTGCCTCCCGAATGGCTGCATGTTGAAGGAGACAATAGCTCTCCAAACCTGTAGACAGGACTAGTGTCTCCTGCGTAGGCTGGCCCTGAGCATCCAGGTCCCCACATGCATCCCACTGTCAACTAAGCCTGCTTCCTTGTGGTACTGTCACAGATATCAAAGGTCCTGGGTCCCCAGCACCCAGGTAGCCAATGCAGGGGGGAAGGCAGGCTAGCATGCACAGGGTGGGATTCAGAAACAAGATAGCAGTATCAAGAAGGGCCTGGTGCCCCCACCCTCCAGGGGGGGTGTCAGCCAGCAGGAAAGAACATGCAATGGTAGAAAGTCTCCCCATTCCTGATCCTGTGACCAGGACAGCCAGCAATACCAAATCAGGATCGCTGGCTGGAAGGTGGTGCAAATCCGTGCAGACCTGGTATTGCTGGCGGGTCTGCCTTGGCTATTGCTGCTGTTACAGAAAGACCACAGGGAGGGCCTTTCTCAAATATACTCTTACTTCCTCACAATTTAGGGAGGTCTCATTCAGGGACCTGACTCACGTGTTCTCTGTCTCAGTGGGTGTGCTTGTATCTGCACCAGATCTGCTCTTCCCTATGATGATTGTTAGGTTAATTGGGTGGGCCTCATTAACATAACAAAGACACCCCTCTTTCCAATGAGGTCACACCCATTAGGAGAAGGGTGAGGATTTACAGCACCAGTTCTCAACCTGTGGGTCGTGACCCCTTTGGAGGTGGAATGATCTTTTCACAAGAGTCACTCGATTCATAACAGTAGCAAAATTATAGTGATGAAGTAGCAATGAAAATAATTTTGTTGTTGGGGAGGTTCACCACAAAATGAGGAACTGTATTAAAGAGTCACAGCATTCCCCCTGGCTGTGCAACACTCCATGGGCTTCCTCTCCCTCTGACTGATCCTGCTCAGACCCTTCCCTGACTCCCCAGAAGCCCCTACGTTTCCTGTCACTAGGCAGGGCTTCATGGACATGCTTGAGTTTAGTCCCTTGCTATCTTTAGACAGCACTGTTCAGGAGGCTGAGCTTGTATACTGGCTGTGTGTTCATTTTACCCATCATTTTTCCTGTGATGGTACATGTGTTAGACCGGGTGGACTAGAGAAACAAATTCAGTGACACTCATATATGCGTAAGAGAGAGCTTTCTATCAAAGAGCAATTGCATATTGAGAAAACATCCCAGCCCAGTCCAGATCTAGTCCCTAAATCTGATATTAGCCCATGTGTATGATAGCAATCTATAAAGTCTTCTTCAGACTCATGAAATGCATGCAATGACACCAAATGCAGGAAGATCACAGTCCAGTGGTAGATCCAGGGCTGGTGGAAGCATCTCAGGCCGCCGCGTGGCTCTACCAGCTCCAGGGCTCTGGCTGCCATCAGTATGACTCCAGGTGGGTTGTCCACAGGAAAGGGTAGCAGAGAGAAAGTGTGTATTCAGCCTCCAGGGAGGAAGACATGAGTTCCCAGAATTCTCAGAAAAAAGCTATTCCTACACAGAGGTATCATTGGCTATGACCTGATTGACAGGCCAGACTCCACCCCTTCGTTCAAGTTGACAGGAGTTTTTGTAAGTGCCACAGCATGTGTCCTTGGACTGTGGAAGCATTTGGAGCCCTCCCCTGTGTGTCTGTACTCCACTGGGAGGAACACGGGTCGCTGCCTGGTGCTAAGCAGTGAGGGCGTCATCTGGCCAGGTGGAGACACAGGGTGGCCTCACTCACCTGCCCACCAGGTGTGCCTCACTGGTCGGCTTCCAGAGTCCCGGCTATCTGCTGCATTAGCCACGGTGTCCCCAGAAGGAGCGGGCTTTAGTACCTGGGAGTAGACATTGCCCCTAGTCCTGCAGGAGAAGGCCCTAGCAAGGCTGGTCAGATAGCGAGCAGCCTCAGAACTGGTGCACCCCCTAATTGGAACCGAGTGTTTCTGTGAGTTTGTTCAACTGGCTGTCAACGTGGCACTTCTAATCAGGGGTCTCTCTAGAGGTGCTGCCCAAGGTGGAAACCACAAATTTATATTCCTTACTCTTTTTTTAACAGTTTTTTGGCATATAATTCACATATCATACAATCAAATGCTCTGATCATATTAAGGAGAATTGTGCAATCATCAGGACTATAAGTTTGAAGACCATTTTTTCAATCTGTGCTCATCGTTATTAGCTGCCCATTTCCCCCAACCTCCCCTGCCATGCGCCCAAGTTACTGTCTCTACAGATTTACCGATCCTGGTATTCATCTACAGAAAAACGTTCTGAAAAACAAAAACTAACAATGACAACAAAGTAAAACAGATGAAAACTTCAATGGAAAAGAAAGCAGAAAATATTAAAAACCATAACAAGTTTAAATGGCTCAAAAAGGAGATCAGATAATAGGGTGCTAAAGGTGGAGCTCACTGCATCCACAACAATCCGCTGTCCAAAGCGATCGGCTTGCTAGCCAGGCTGGTCACGTCCCGGCCCATGGTCAGAGGGATTCACCAGAGGCCTAATTCACATAAATTTCCTCTTCATTAAAAACAAAACTAAACTAAAACAGTTGTAATACGTATCCAGAGAAGAAAAGTTTCTGTTTCTGTTACATCAAACACAATGACTATCGTCTAATCGGCCCACCTCTAAAGGAATGGGACCCCGCTCCTACAGTGAAAAGATGTTAAGGATTTTAAAGGGTACAGCCCACGAGGCTCAGATCAAAGGGAAGAATATTGCAAGGGAGAAAGCCAATCAGGAAGCAATATGAGATGGTCTTAAATAAGAGTTATTGTTTTTAGTCTGGTATTTCATATTTTTCATTACTATTTTAAAACTCTTACTATTTAGTTTTGTGTACCTCTTTTATTGTTCTTAAGTTTGAACTGTATGAAATAATAAACTACCTCATCGTGTATTGGTTTTTCTTAATGACGTAAAGGGGCCCTTAGGGTAGCAAACTGGTTGTCAAAGTATGTGACTCCACCACTGACAACATTAATTAAGTCATGCAAGTATAATGACGAATACAACGACAAAGTACACACAATTTTGAGAACAAAGACAGCTGATCCTGGTAAACATCGCATTGAATTTGAAGTGCTAGATATTTAGAAACATGAAAATGTAGGCATTGAATCACTTTCTCAACTTACTGGCAGTAATTTAATATGGTTCAACCAGTATGTTTTCCAGAAATGATGCAAAGCAGGTCTGACGAGTTAGTTAAATGCAGGCCATGTAAAGGAGCTTCTGTTATATTATTAAAAGAACAGAGCTACTTTTCAACGCGATGCTTCCTCATTAAGGGTTTTGTACTTATTAATGACACTTATTTTTCTGCCAAGCATTTCACAAAAGAAACTTTCCCTTGCCCCCAAAAGAAAAATATAATTGCAAGAACAAGTAAATACACAACTCCTGCTATGGTTAAATAAGTTTGGGAAACACCATACTCCATACTGTCTTCTTGTTCTCCGGGGCCGTCGAGTTGACTGTGACTCACAGCAAGCCTATGTGCAACCGAAGGAAACAATGACCAATGACCGGTCCTGCTCCCTCTTCACAGTTGTTCTTCATGGGGCAGCCACTGCGTCAGTCCATGTCATGGCGAGCCTCCCTCGTTTTCTGTGCTCCTCTACTCTCTTGGAGAGTCAAAATATTCATTAGCATTTTAAAGGATCTGAGCAGTCCTTCAGCAATGACTTAGCTTCCCTTACCCAAAAACACTTCAGTGGAGTCAATGACAACTCACAGTGACCCTATAGGACAGGATAGAACTGCTCTTGTGGGTTTCTGAGACTGTGGCTCTCTATGTGAGTAGAAAGCCCTGTCTTTCTCCACAGAGTGGCTGGTGGTTTCGAACTGTGGGCTTTGCAGTTAGTTAGCAATTCAATACGTAACTATGCCTCTAGAGTGCTTTGTGCTTACCTCTGGGTTTCATAAATTTATTTGACAAGAGTATGCTGCTTCATGTAACACTAATCCTGAGGAGCTAATATTTAATGAAACAAACACACTTTGATAAACAGTCCCCACCAGCATTAAGGAAAGTATTATTCTGACTTTGCAGTAAATTAAACAAATGCTATCTTAATATCTGCTAAAAAGAGTACAATCTGTACAGGTGTCCCAAAGCACTATACAAATTTCAGTCAGTGGTCATGTTCCCTTCTGTGCAAATAGGGCAACAAAGGTAGAGAAAGCATTCGGTTGCTTGCCAGAATACACAGAACAGAGAGACAAAATGGGAGCCAAAGTCCACATGTCCTGGCAATATTTTCTAAGCTGTGTTTACAAACAGAACTGGATTACAAATTGAAGCACTCACCATTTCTACCCTGGATGTCTATTTAAATAAAGTTCTGCCTTGATCATGGAATTATTGCTTAATAAATTTTAATTGAGCACATGTGTAACATTCAAATGTATGTTAATGTCTCATATTCCATTCCCCTTTATGTATTTGCCTTTTTAAGGGTGCTCATGGAGCTCTAAAGGTACAATGGGTAAGCAGTCCATTCCTGACTGAAAGGTTGGCTGCTTGAAACTAACCAGACCTGATATCTGCTTCCGTAACTAAAACCGCCTAGAAGACCGATGAGACAGTTCTACTCTGTCACGTGTCACTAGGACTTGGGATGAACTTGACAGTACACAGCCGTAACAAGGACCGTCAATCCTTTCTCCCGTCTGTTAACTGGGTTGTGAAGAGAGGGAAAAGGACCCATCAGCTTTCCATTAGACACGTCTTAGAGATCCACGGTGTTGTAAACAACCCCTAGAGCTCTTTGAGTTACTGTCCGTTTAAGCCCAGCCGCTGCTCCATGGGAGAACGATGAGGCTGTCTACATGGCAAACATGTAAAGTCCCCGAAACCCAAAGGGTCAATCCCACTCTGTTCTGTAGAGTCACTCTGAGATCACAAGGGGTTGATGGCCTTTATTAAAAAGTAGAAAGAAACTTGGTGGTGCTATGGGCTAGGACATGGACTCCTAACCACCAAGTTGGAGGTTCAAACCCACCAGCCACTCCATGGGAGAAAGACAAGGGTATCTGTTTTCATGAGATTTACAGTCTTAGAAACCCTATGCAGAGTCAACTCGTCATTGACTCAATGTCAGTAGGTTAGGTTTTTTTTTTTTAATCAAACCTCACTCACTCAGTAGCATCAAGTCAATGCTACCTCATAGGGACCCATATAGGACAGGGTAGAACTGACCCTGTGAGTTTCCAAGACTGGAACTCTTTACAAGGAGTAAAACACCCTTTCTCTCAAGGAGTGACTGGTAGTTACAAACTGATGACCTTGGAGATTGCAGCCCACATGTAACCACTATACCACCAGGGCTCCTTATGCTGAGCAGGAGATAATATGTTGTGTTGCTTTTGAGTGATTATCAGATTGATTCAGACCCACAACAGCAGAGTGCATAAGAGAATGAAATACCACCAGGTCTTGCCCCATCCTCACAACTGTTCCTGTGCTTGATCCCATTGTTGCAGCCACTGTGTCGATGCATCTCTTCAAGGGCCTTCCTCTTTTTCACTGCCCTCCTACTTTACAAAGCACAATGTCCTTCTCCAGGGACTGGTCTCTCCTGACAACATATTCAAAGTATGTAAGATGAAGTCTCACCATCGTTTTCTCTACAGAGGATTCTGACTGTACTTCTTCCAAGACAGATTTGTTTGTCTTTTTGGCAATCCATGGTACTTTCAGTATAGTGTAATAGTTATATAATCATTTGTCAATTTGAGAGGATTAAGAGTAAAGGGGTGGAGTCCATCCTGTCAACCCGGTCATAATCAATGGGCATAGCCTTCTCCTGAGGATTCTGGGAACTCCTGTATTCCTCCCTGAAGGTGAGAGACACTCTCTCTCCACTCACTCCCTGGGAGACATTGTACCAGACAAGACATATGGAATTACACTAGTGCTCTGAGCTTGAGAAGCCACATGGTGACCCCTGCCAGCACTGAGATCCTTGCACCACCACTGGATCCATAAGACTTCCCACGCACTGGCCTGTGAGTTTCCTGCATTTGGCGTCATTGCATGTGTTTCATGAGTCTGAAGAGGACTTTATAGATTGGATATTGGACATTTGGGCTAATATTGGACTTATGGATTTGATCTGGACTGGGCTGGGATGTTTTCTTAATGTACAATTACTCTTTATATAAAGTTCTTTCTTACACACACAAGTGTCCATGAATTTGTTTCTCTAGTCTACCCGGACTAAACACACATAGTGACCCAAGTGACAGAGTAGAAGTCTCAAAGATTTTTTGAGGTTATAATGTTTATGGAAGCAGATTATATTTCTTTAGCTTATTTTAATATCAATTCAAAATCTGGCCTAAGACTTAAAAATGCACTCCTTTCACCAGAAATAGAGGGCAGGATCCTCGTGCTCATGGAACAGATCAACACTGACCTCCACATTTGATGGCTGGTGACTTCCATGCCCAACTGAGAGCTGGAACTCTGGTCAACCTCCAACAGCCACAGGACTTCAAGGGTTCTCTGTCTTAGTTCAGAAACTCACTGTAAAAACAAGACATGAATATATGGCTCTCTGATGGCGAGATTCCAACCTTGAGAGAATGAACCTCAGCCATTTATAAGGTTAAATAGATTTATGTGTTCTGAAGCTCGTCAGGGTAATGGGTGTTTCCCAGCATTTTGAAATTGAATGCCACGTGACGGGGGATTAGCTTCTAGAACATACCTGCCTACACCCCTTCCAGCAAAGGGGAGGGGGGGGTAGAGAGTGATGTGTGATTTAAGAGTCAGATTTATAGATCTCCTTGCTCCGTATGCGTTATCTTTGAATTCTCTCCCACACCGCACGACCTCATTGACGCTGTCACAAACACTATCTGTTATTTCAGAACACTGCAATGCTTTACCTCAAGGCCGAGTGAGAGTTGTCAAATAAAGATGAAGAGGCTTTTGGCAAAAAAAAAAAGTGCTCTTAAAATGTTTACCTTCTCATACCTAATGGTTTTAGATCATATCTTATTAGCCTAGGAGACCATTATATAAAGTACAATTAAGATCTCCTTGACATTTTCTAGGAGTTCCAATTCAGCTTTGCTAATGGCTATAACTTCATTGCTTTTTTTTAATGCCACACAATGTTATAAATGCAGTTTACAATAATGTGGGCTACCCAGGGTGCACTTGGAGTAATTACACAGAATGTCAACAGCCTTTCAAGCTGGGCCCTGCATTGATTGCTCTTCACGACATTCGCATTTGTAATTTTTTGGCATTATATCTCTATCTATAGCCTCCAAAACTGTTCAGAAAGTATTCCCAAACTTTTGCCTTGATTCCTTTCATTGAGTTTAATAGCCCCTGGATTGTAGGAAGAAATTAGAGTCGGGCTGAAGGATAGAATCATCGTTCCCAGGCTCAACAATCTACCCCATACCATCCACTACATCCATTCAAGGAACATCTACTTATGATGCACTCATTATATATTGCGACCTACGCTAGGCACTGAGAACACAAAGGTGAGTCCCATCCTTTGCCATCCTCCGGAAGTTCAGATCTCACTGCTATGTATTAAAACAGAAGCACATAACAGCTTTCTATTCACAGAAGAATTTCTACACAGATCAGGAAGAAAATCAGAGTAATCCACAGAGTTCTAGTCCATACTCCTTTTACATTTTTCCTTGGCTCCCCTCCCTCCCACCCCCGACTACTCTGGATATGCTGCCATTAAGCTTGCTGTGATAAAGGAGAACATTGACGTAGGGCTCACTCTGTACTAGATTCTCCTAATCTCTTACCTAGGCCAATCCACTTGATCTTCAAAATAAATCTATTTTAGCATACATTATTATGATATCCATTATACAGATTAGGAAACTGAGGCACAGAGAGGTTCATGTCATATGACTAGCGATTGGAGAACCTGTATGTTGAATCTTGATGATGGGCAGAGTCTGGGGCTGCCTTGCTTGGTCCTTAGGAGGAATAACCAGATATACAGACTCCAAGTAATACAATAAAATTACCCATTGTCCTCAAGTCAGTTTTGATTCCAAGCTACCCTCTAAGATAGTAGAACTGCCTCCACGGGCTCCCAAATAACTTTTAGGGCAGCCAATGGGGACGTTTTCCCAAAGAGCAGCTGACGCTTTCCAACTTCTGACTTACTTCACTGCCAGCAGGCAAGCACTTAATCACTGTGACAGTAGGGCTTTTGATACAAGATCAGTACAGTTGATTAAACAATCTGGTCCTCTCAAATGGAAGCCCTGGTGACATAGTAGGTTACACATTGGGCAGCTAACCATACGGTCAGCAGTTCGAAACTATCAGCCCCAAGAAAGAAGAAGCTTTCTACTTCCATAAAGAGTTCCGGTCTCAAACCCCTTTAGAGGGAGTCCTACTCAGTCCTGTAGCAGCCCTATGACCTATGAGTCTGAGTGGACTCAAGAACAGTGACTTTGTCTGTCTGTCTGTTTGTTTTTCAGAAGTAGTTGTTGTTGTTAGATCCGACTCACAGTGACACTATGCACAACAGAACAAAACACTGCACAGTCTATGTCATCCTCACAATTCTTCCTATGCTTGAGCCCATGGATGCAACCACTGTGTCCGTCCATCTCATTGAGGGCCTTCCTTTCCCCTTTCACCACCCCTTTACCAAACATGATGACCGTTACCATACTTTACCAAACACGATGTCCTTCTCCAGCCACTGGCCTCTCCTGACAACATGAACAAAGTATCTAAGACGAAGCTTGTCATCCTTGCTTCTAAGGAGCGCTCTGATCTTACTTCTTCCAAGATAGATCTGTTTGTCCTTGGTACTGTCAGTCCATGGTACTATCAATATCCTTCGCCAGCACCACAATTCAAATGCTTTGAGTCTTCTATGGTCTTCCTTAGTCAATGCCCAACTTTCACACGCATAGGATGCACCAGAGAATACCGTGCCTTGGGTGAGCTACTCCTCAGCCCTCAAAGAAACATCCTTGCTCTTCAGTACTCTAAGGAAGTCTTGAGCACCAGCTTTACCTAGTGCACTACATCTTTTGATCTCTCGACGGCTGCTTCTATGAGCATTGATTGTGGATCCAAGTAAGACAAAATCCTTGACCACTTCAACCATTTCTCCATTTATCATGATGTTACCTATTGGTCCAGTTGTGTGGATTTTGGTCTTCCTTGCATGGAGTTATAATACATACTGAAAGTTTCAATCCTTGATCTTCATCAGCAAGTGATTTTTCTGTTTGTTCTCTCAAAATGATTAATGAATGTCCTTACACCAATACGACTGAAATAAGAAAACCTTAGTAGGAACAGTACAGATTTTTAAAAAATTGGTATTAAAATAAGAACAGGCCTTTGTGTGATTTATAATTTGTTTTAAAAATACTAATGGTTAGGTTAACTACTTGATCTACCACATAATTTTACATAACTGATTTGTCTAAAATAGATTGGCAGGACCTTCTTATGAGGCATTTGCAGGTGAATTCAAACCATTATCTTTTGGGTTAGGAGCTAAGCACTTACCCATTTGCATCACCAAAGGATAACTATTTATGCCATATCCCTAAAGTAAGACCACTGCCATTACGTTGATTCTTACTTAAAGTGACCCATAAAACTCACAACCATCAAGTTGTGTCCACCTCATAGCAACCATAAGATAGAATAGAACTGCCCTTTGGTTTCTAAGACTATACATTTCTATGAGTACAAACATACTCATCTTTCTTCCACTGGTAGCGGGTGGCTCTCCAAGGCTGACTTTGAAGTTAGGAGCCAATGTGTCACCCTCTGCAGGACCAGAGCTGCATTAGAAGAGGTCCGCTCGGGGAAAACAAATCTGTCTCAGAAGAAGTACGGCCAGAACACTCCTTAGAAGCCAGGCTATTGATACTTCATCTTACTTACTTAGGATGTGCTGCCAGGAGGGACCAGTCCTGCTGGTCAAGCAGTGGTCCAGTGACAAAGAAGATGGCCTTCCAGGAGATGGACAGACACAGTGGCTGCAACAGTGGACTCAAACCTAGGAACAACCGTGAAGAGGGCCAGGACTGGGCAGTGTGTCGTTCTGTTGTGTATACAGTGACTCTGGGGTGGAACCAACTCAGTGGAACCTAATAACATAACAACTTAGCCGAACTCACTGATTTTATTCTATTTTTGAAGTCCTGAAACTAATGAAGTCCCCCTAGTATAGTTATGAGAGGCACTGGGATGGGGAAGTGGCACTCCACTTAACAGCCATTGTGAGGGTTCTGTTGAGTATAGTTGACGGACTATAAAACCACACCTCTTGCAGAATTTATTGAACAGGCTTATCCAGTTGTAGGAGAATGCCATTTAAATATATTATGACATCTTTTGATCATAAACTGAAAGTAAGAAGCCAGAAAAGGGTCCAAATTATGTTATGTCACCAAGAGGAAGTACCTTCAAATGGCTACCTGCAATTAGTCCTGGGACACTCACAGTGGTTCAGCCCATTCTGAACCTGGGAAGGAGTGAGGAGGCAGATAGGTTACCTGCTCAGGTTAACACTGGACTTCACAAAGTTCTAAACTAGATGTTGGGAAGTGTTAAACCATTGATCAAAGAGATGCCCTGTCTAGTATCAAAAAAGGCATAGTCATTCTCAAAGCCAGACTTGCTGGGATTAGATTTTCGTTTCACAGTATCTATGGGGTTTGTTGGTTTGGTTTGGTTTTAGCTTGCTTGACCGGTTAAAGAACAGGTTTTGTCCTGCCAGTAGATTTCTTCTGTGGAAAAATTGTAAAGCAATTGTGCTTATTTGAATGAGTTTCTATTTCACTCTCATTGTCTTTTAATTAAATAAACTATGTATGTTCCTTTTAGCCTGCTTGATTATCTTTCTTTCTGACTACAAGCCCATTTGGAACTGGCTAAAATCAGCTTCAGGTTCTGTTTCTGGTGTTCTTGGACACTGTGTTAACTATTCAGTTAGGGAAGCTCTTTAATCTACAATATTACACAGTTCCACCCTGTTGTAGATATGATCACGTTGCAAGTTACTGGTTATAAAAATGTTGTACTCTTGGACTGTGGTGCTGGCTATAAAGCTTAAATGTTGTTCCATCAATATAATTGAAAAGTGATATGGGAAGGAGATATGTAGAAGATGGGAAGCTTGAGTTTTTTTTCTCGTTTTTCCCCATGTATTTATAGAAAATAATTTTTTATTATTATCTTTCATTGCTGTACTGTGGTTGTTGTTAGATACTACATAGTCAGTTTCAACAGACCCCAAGTATACACAAAAAGTTTTCATCGTATTGATTCTGATTTCTGGGATCTCAGCTGTATCAGAATAAAATTGCTCGGTATTTTGGAAGTAAATCAGCAGGCATTTCTTCCTAGGCACCTAGGGGTGCAGATGAGCTGCCAACCTCTTGGTTAGCAGACAAGAACATTAATGGCATGTGCCACCCAGGGACTCCAACATATAGAAATGAGAACTTTTCAAAAAAATTACAGAAAAACAATTTAAAAAATTAATGCATTTTCCAACAAACTTTTAAATATCCCATGTATACTCATATATTCACTAACACAGCAGGATATAGACCAGTTGTGTTGCCCAGAAAAACTCTCTTCTGCTAACCATTCATAATCATACTTCCCCTAGACTCTTGTTGGTATCAGGTGCCTTCAAGTCAGTTCTGACTCATTGTTATCCTACGTACAAGAGAAAAAGTACTGCCTGATTCTACACCATTCTTGCGATTGTTCCTGTGCTCGAGCCCATTATTTCAGTCACGATGTCAATCCATCTTCTCAAGGGTCTTCCTCTTTTTGGCTGCCCCTCCACTTTACCAAGCATGATGTCCTTCTCCAGGGACTGGTCTCTCCTGGCAATTTTTCCAAAGCTATGTGAGAAGTCTTGCCATTCTTGCCTCTTAGGAAAATTCTGGCTGTACTTCTTCCCAGGACAGATTTGTTTGTTCTTTTGGCAGTCCATGGCACCATCAATAGTCTTTGCCAGACTCTTAGGTCCTAAGGACCATTGATCTGCTCGCTGTTCTTATCGTTTTCTCTTAAGGATATCAGATAAATGGAATCGCATAATACATAGCAAACCAATGCCTTTGAGAAGACCGGGTGATGTGGTGACTCCAAGTGGGGCTCCCATCTGCAACCAGCAGTCTGAAACCACCGGACTCTCCACAACAGGAAGACGGGAATTTCTACTCCCGTAAATGGATATAGTCTTGGGAACACACAGGGACAGGCATACCCTGTCTAGATGAATCTCAATGACTCAGCACAGACTCATTGGTGGAGACTGTTTTGAGTAAGGCCTTTGAGATTCACCAGGCTATTCTGTTTCTACTTCTATTGACTGCCAAGTCTTATGGCATCATATAAATGTACCATACTTTATCCACTCACCAGTTGCAGGACAGTAGGGCTGCTTACAGTTTGGATAATCCACCGTCATCACGTGGACTCTAGGGGACCCTATGGGACAGGGTAGAACTGCCCTGGAGGGTTGCTGAGACTGAAACTCTTTACAGGAGTAGAAAGTCTTTCCCCTCTCCTGAGGATTGGCTAGTGTTTTCAGGCTGTTGACCTGTGGTTAGCTGTCCACCTTGTAAATATTCATGTAAAATATTTTTTGTGTGAACATAAAGTTTTATTTCTATTTTTATTTATCTATTTGAGTGTATCCCCTGCTAGAGGGTCAGGAGTAAACTGACATTTTATTAAAAACTCAAAAACCCAAAAGGATTATGACAAGTGAAAGAGCAACGGTCATAGATTTTGCTCCTGGTGCCATAGTCCCATTCCCGAATGTCTTCCTCTATTTGATGGGAATAACCCCGCAACTGGGTGGTACTATTAAAAATAATAAGACTCCATCCCTTGCAAAATTTCGTGGGTTCCCCATATTTTCTTGATGGTTGAGATTCTCTGTGTTGTAGCACCTTTAAAGAGCAAAGAGAGAAGACATATAAATCACGGGGATGTCAACAGTTATTAGGAGGCTAGAGATAGTGGGTTTTGTTGTGTTCTGCCAATGATGCCAGGGAATTTATTTTAAAAATATTTGGCTATATTCTGAAAGTGACATGCTTATCACATGAATAGTTAAGGATACAAAGAAGCACAAATAGGATTTTAAAAATAAAAAGCAAACGAAACCCCTGACCATCCCTGGATGATCTCAGAAGCAATTCACATTTTTGTGACTCTATATCTGCATGCATGTATATAATTTACAGTAATTGGACCCTACACTACTGTTTCATAACTTGCTTTTTAGCATAATTATGTCACAACTGTATAATGTATACCTTTGTACATCGTGAAATGGCTTGGCGCAATGGTTCCAATAATGGGCTCGGCCATAGCAATAACTGTGAAGGTGGCTCAGGCCCAGGCAGTGTTTCCTCCCGTTGTGCACAGGGTCTCTTAGAATCAGAATGGACTGGACCATGCCTAACAACAGCAGATCATAAAATACGCACTGATTCTGAAGAGGGCGGTGCACTCCAGTTGGTGCAGGAGTCAGATGAGCATAGTTTTGTCACAGGAAAGTTGCCGCTTCTACGTGCTCAGCTGTTTCTGTGTGCATGCATATTTTTTGACCATGAGCTCATGATGGAAGCAGCTCTGGTGGTGTAGTCGGTTCCATGTGGGGATCCATGGGGATCCACCAGCCATTCTGCAGGAGAAAGACAGGGTTTTCTACTCTGTAAAGAGTTACAATCTTGGAAACTCATATGGGCAGTTTGACCCTCTCCTGTAGGGTTGCTATAAGTCAAAATTGACTCAAAGGAAGGTGGTGAAATTGGTTCAAGGTCATGCTTGAATTGTCAGGGCTGGATTTTTTGGTTTTTCTTTCACTTATTAATAAAGAAATATGCCATTCTTGAGTTGTTATCACTTGCTTGGTTGGAGGTGTTGGGTGGTGCAAACAGTTAAGGTCCTCGGTTGCTGACAGGTTGGAGGTTGTCCTGCCTCCAAGGATGCATCAGAAAGGACGTGGTGACTCGATTCTGTAAATGCAGCCATAGAAAACCCAATGGAGCACAAATGGGACTCTGACACACATGGGTCATCATGAATTGGAATTGACTCTCCAGTTCCTCACTTTCATTGAGTCTATTCCAACTCCTACCTGGTTGCTTTAGAAAATAATAGCTTGGCAAATGCTGGCACCTATGATCCTCTAGCAACCAAGCCCATCTCGAATCATTTGTCTGCCTCCCCTCCAGTTATGCTGGATGAACTATTCCTGCTCTAAACCTCTAGACCTTCATTTCTTCACCAGATTCCATCTCTGCTCGGCTCTCAGAGCTTCACTCTCAAAATTATTCCCTCTTTCTTCTGCACCATCAGTTTTCTCATCTCTGATAGGTTATTTCTACGGTACACAAACACAATGGAAATCCCACCAAAATCTTAGAACTCATGGTAGACTAAGCCATGGTTCTCAAAGATGTCTGTGCCTTAAGCCCTATGACTAAGTTTCCTTATATGGCAAGCGACTTTGCAGAGGTAACCAAGTTAAGGACTATGAGATGGGGTGGTTCTCCTGAATTAGCTGCGTGATTCCAATGTAATCACAAGGGTCCATGTAGGAGGAAAGCCTAGGTTCCATGAGTAGAGAGACGGGAGTGTTATGATGGAAACAAAGTGTATGCCATGTGGGGTCGTGAGTCAAGGAATGATGGTGGCCTCCTGCTCTCCCTGGGACCCTTACCCCTTCCTTCCCCCACCCCTGGGCTCGCTCTCTCTTTCCCTATCTCTGCCATAGAGTCAATTGTGTCACAGAATCCATTTTAACTCACAGCAACCCTATAGGACAGAGAAGAATTGCCCCTTTAATTTCTCAGGGTGTAAATTTTTACAGGATCAGAAAGCCTCCCCTTGAGGACGGCCTCCAGAATCTAGAACAGTGCTTCCTGTAGGGACTCAGCCCTTCTGCTATCCATTTTAGGTCTTCTAGCACCCAGAACTGCAAAATGACAAATTGGTGTTGCTTTAAGTCTCTAAGTTTGTGGTAATCTGTTACAACAGCAACTGGGGGGAAAAAACTACCCCCTCTTTAGCTGCTCATTCGTGCCATTGCTCTGACTCTTCTTCTTTTTCAAGTAAATTGACACACCTCCATTTCCTTTCTCCCTATTCTTCCTTTAACCCATTCAAATCTGGCTTTCATCCCATCAACTGCTCTGAAACTATTCCCCACCCCCGCCCCCATCCCCATACCAGTAATTTCCTCATTCTGAAAATCCATTTTCAATCTGTATATTAATGTAAATATATGCACTTCCTAAGTCTATCATACCTTGCCACTTTGCATTAGTCTACATCAGCGGTTCTCAACCTATAGGTTGTGACCCCTTTGGGGGTTGGATGACCCTTTCACAGGGGTTGCCTAAGACCACCAGAAAACACATATTTCTGATGGTCTTAAGAGCCAAGACACGGTTGTCCTATCCATCTCCAGGCGGATCCACCCACATGCAGAAAAGCCCACACCAACCCCATCACATACACCCCATATAAATATAGGTGTATGTGACAGGGTGAGCACCATCATGTACTTATGTGGACTAGTCACACATGTGTAGAGAGCAGCTACTGTGTTGAAAGCAGCTACTCTGTTAAAAGCAGCTACTGTGTTGAAAGCAGCAGTATTGGAGGTAAAATGATACTTCATGAATTATAATTACTGGGTAAATGTAAAATCATGTACTGTAAAATCATCAACTACTGATATATATATATATAATGGGAATGTAATTTGGATGCTATGGTTGATGTGAATATTGCCCCCTTGGGATGATAACAGGTATATTAAAAAAAACAGAATGGTAAATCATAAGAAACTTTAATGAATTGTATTGAATGAACTATGCCATGTATCATGTTTCATATTATTAAAGCTATTGTTATATATTATTTTCATTAGCAAACCATTGCATGACAATGTATCATGTAGAGAAGAACATTGTGTTAGTCTGGGTAGACTAGAGAAACAAATTCATAGAGACACACATATGTGTATAAGAAAGAGATTTATATGCAAGAGCAGTTGAACATTGAGAAAACATTCGAGCCCAGTCCAGATCAAGTCCATGAGTCTGATATTAGTCCATATGTCTGATACCAATCTGTGAAGTCCTCTTCAGACTCATGAAATACATGCAGTGATGCTGAATATACAAGAACACAGGCCAGTGGGTAGAAAGTCTTTGGAAACATCTCAGCACTGGCAGGGGTCTCTATGTGCCTTCTCTGGCTTCAGAAGTTTGGTTGCGTCAGGGTAGGTCCATGTGGCTTCTCCAACTTAGGGCACTAGCGTAGTTCCATGTGTCTTGTTAACTGTAATGTCTAAAGGGAAGTGAGCAGAGAGAGAGGTGTCTCCCACATCCAAAGAGGACGTACCGGAATTCCCAGAATGCTTAGGGGAAGGATATGCCCACACAGAAGCCTCACTGGCTATGACGTTATTGACAGAGTAGACTCCACTCTTCATTCTTAATCCTCAAATTGACAAATGATTATGTATCTACCACAAACGTTAAGAAAAGATAGTGAGGATTTTTTACAGTATGGTTTTATCTCAATAATTACAGCAAGAATTGAGAAACTACAATATGTTATTTGTTGTGAAGTTTTATCTAATGTATCCATGAAGTCAAACAAACTAAAACACCATTTTGATAGCCAGCATCTGAGCTTTGCCAACAAGGATAGCAACTATTTTAGAAGCAAAGCTGATGGACTCAAGAAAGTCAGACTTGACAATGGTGGCAAGTACCACAAACAAAATGCAGCAGCCATTGAAGCTTCATATTTGGTAGCACTTGTAAGCGCCAGAGCTTATAAAACCTCACACCATTGCTGAGGATTTACTGTTGCCAGAAGCCAAAGACATTGTTTGAGTTATGATTGCAGACAAATTTGTTATGAAATTGAGTGCAATTTCCTTATCTAATGACACTGTCCGCAGAAGAGTAGATGACATGTCTGCTGATATTTTTCATCAGGTAATCCAGGAAATTAAATCTGCTCCACTTCCGATATTTAGCATCCAGTTTGATGAATCTACAGATGTTCCAAACTATTCACAGTTACTGGTTTACGTGAGGTATGTAAATGATGGAGACTTTAAAGGTGAGTTTCTTTTTTTTTTTCAAACCTCTTAAAACAACACCAACTGCATGTGATGTATTTGACACAGTTGGTTAATTTCTGAAAGAACATAAGCTCTCTTGGGGAAAGGTTTCTGGTGCTTGCACAGATGGTAATCCAGCTATGCTGGAATGTCGATCTGCATTTCAACGTTTGGTACTGAATGAGTCACCAAAAGTCATCAGAACTCACTGTATGATTCACCAGCAAATATTAGCAACAAAGACGAAGCCACAAGAGTTACAAGAAATAATGGAAAATGTCATAAGTTTTGTCAGTTTTGTAAAGGCGAGCACTTTAAACAGTCTGTTCTTGCAACTGTGCAATGAATTGGGTGCACCAAATAATGCTCTGCTATTTCACACTGAAGTGAAATGGTTACAGAAAGGAAAAGTTTTAAAAGGTGTTTTTGAGCTTTGTGATGAACTCAAAACGTTTTGTAATCAGAAAGTAAGACCACAGTTTGAAGCACTTTTCAGCAATAAAAGTGAACTGCAGAAAATGGCTTACTTGGTTGAGATTTTGCCATCTTGAATGAGTTAAATTGATCACTGCAAGGACCAAATGCAACATGCCTTGATTTGTCTGAAAAGATCTGATCATTCCAAATGAAACTTCAGCTTTTGGAGAAAAAAAAATTGGATGAAAATAAAATTTACATGTTGCCTATCTTATCTGCTTTCTTTAAGGAACATGACATTGAACCAGACAAAAGGATTACAATTTCTGTGAAAGAAAACGTGCACATGCTTGCAGACAAAATGTCATCATACTTTCCAAATCTACCTGTCACCCCATTTTCACTTGCCAAAAGCCCATTCAGTGTCAAAGTTGAAGATGTTCCTGAGACAGCACAAGAGAAGTTCATTGAACTTATTAACTGTGATGCACTGAAAACTGATATCTCTACAGTGCCAGTTCTAAAATTATGAATCAGGTGTTTGTAGTCATATCCTGTTCTGTCTGAGACTGTGTTGTGCCTTCTTCCATTTCCAACAACATATCTTTGTGAAACAGGGTTTTCCAGCTTGTTGGTTATCAAGTCTAAGATGTAGACTTGTTGTGGAAGATGATCTTCATTGTGCTCTTGGAAAGACTGCCCAAAGAATTTCTGATCTGGTGAAAAAGAAGCTATCTCAACCTTCACACTGACGTTGGCTTCTTATGAATACTGTGGCAAAATGTAGCAATGTAGTTTGCTGCTGTTATATTAAGAATGTTACCCATGCTACACCATGACAAAATTTCATTTATTTGTAATTAGAATTAAATATTTAACAATATATAATTGCATAGTGCTTTTATGATTAATCACTATGCTTTCATTATGTTCAATTTGTAACAATGAAAATACATCCTGCATATCAGATATTTATACTATGATTCATAATGTTAGCAAAATTAGAGTTATAAAGTAGCAATGAAAATAATTTGATGGTTGGGTGTCACCACAACATGAGGAACTGTATTAAAGGATCGCAGCATTATGAAGGTTGAGAACCACTGGTCTATATATAGCAGCTCCTGAAATAACAGCACCACAATCTTAGTGGGTTAATACAGTAAAGCCTTATTTCTTGTCATATCACCAATCAGCATGTGCCAGTTGATTGGGAGGTGGCAGGGTGTCTGTTCTATGAAGTCATTTCAGGACAAGGGCTCCTTCCATTGTGTGGGCCAACCATCACTTAACTCCTCTCCTACATCTGTTGGCCCTTGGCATTCAGCTTTTTTATGGGGGAAATATTACAAGGAGAGTTTCACAGGAAATTTTAGGGTCATACCTAGAGTTGATGTATATCACTTCTACCCACTTTCTATTGAGGAAAATTGAGTCATGTGATTATACCTACCTGCCAGGACGTTTTGGAAGTAAGAGTATAGTGTAGTTGATGAAATCTGGAAAGAAAACCTACTTGAACAACTATTCAGTCTCTAACATATGCTCAAAATACTTTTCTTAGCTGACTGTCAAAACACCACCTTTTCTTCTTTTCTCTGTCCTTCCTTACTCAGTGCGCTCAGTCTCAATTGCTGGATCGTGCTAATCTTCACTTCTAAATATCGGATTTACATAGATTCTTACTCCCAATATCTTCTCTGTTCTAGCTCGGCTTATTCACTAGGTGATCTCCTTTAGGCTTGGAGTTTGAAATACCAGTAGAGATAGATGACTCCCCAATTTACATCTGCAGGTCATATGTCTGCTTAGAAACCTGTAATTGGACAAGACTGCAACAGATTTCCAGGAAGATGGCTACTGAGTAGCACATACCAGAGGGACTCCACAGAAATTAGCCCAGGACAGTTACTAATAGGGAAATTCAACACTGCTGGATCTCGGGAGGAGCATCATAAAAATAAGTATGCATAGATCCACAAGGTTTTGAGGGGCTGGGGGATTTTGGCGTACCACAGTGGAGGCCGACTAGGGTTTGACCTTAACCCCATCATGGTCTCGGCCAGAACTGGGACCATTTGGAGCTGGTGCAGGAACTTTATCTCAATACAGCCACAGCTTGCTGCTGCTTCAGGGCAGGGATTAAACACTTGCAGCCCAATGGGCAGAGATCAGGGCTCAGATATATGGTTACTTTTGTTTCACTCTCTTTTCTCTATCCCAACACAGTCTCAGCAGGCTGTTCTTTATTCTCCTCTTTGTCTCTTCCCTGTTCTCTCACACACCAATGCCGACCTCCAGACCACTCTCCTTAGCCTCAGGCAATTATACCTGCCCCCAACCCAGTTAGGTGAGCTCCACCCTGTGTAGCGTAGTCCAAGGCTGGGGAAATCCTGGCTGACCTCCACCAAGGGATACTCCACACAACTTCTTACCCAGGAATTCTTTCCTGTGTACCTACGGGAGCACCTATTTTACCTCCCAGCTACCTTAGTGTCTCACACAGTCTAAGGCAGCTCAGTCAACACTTGCCAGCATTCCAAGCTGCTGCAGGTACCTCTTCCCAACCTGGCCAAGGCAATTCCACAGACCATTCACGGTATTCTACATCAAAGCAGGCAAACCACCAGCCTTCTGGGGCACTCCCCTAAGAGGGAAGCCACAGGAGTATAAAGTAGTAGGCTAATTCTATAGTGAAATTAGCAGTAGGCAGTTCAAAGAAGCATTCCTACAAGTCTCCCAGAAATAGCCAGTGCTCTTCAACTCTCTGGAAAATGGCACCTGGCTCCTCTAAAACAGCGCAATGAAAACAGCCATCAGCCCCAATGACCTCAAGGAATAAACAGGAGAAACAAAAGGGAATGGCAGAAGATGACCTGAACATAACAACATGTATAGAAGAAACAGACATTGAGCTGCCACCGAAAGAAATTTTCAGTATGCTGCTTGGAGTCAGACAGGATATGAGCAAAACAATACAGGAAAAGGATGAAATGATAGAGGAGATAAAGTCCATACAACACAGGGCAATACAAGAGCTTAGGGAGGAGATAACAAAAACCAATAGCAGACACACACACCTCGAAACCCAAATGGAGGAAGCAGAGAACTGCACCAGTGACTTGGAGGACAGCCAAACAGACTTAAACAAACACGAATAAAAATCTAATAAGATCATCCAAGAAGTTGAAGCAAAACTAAGAGCTATGTCTGATGCTATTAAGAGAAACAACATTAGAATTATTACTGGAGGAAGACACAACAAAGAACTCATCTGCAACAATAGTAAGAGAATTATTGGTGGAAAACTTCCCCAGCTTAATGAATGAAAAACAGGCAACCATTCAGGAGGCTGAAAAAAAACACCAGCTAGACTAAATCCCAAGAAGAAGTCACCAAGGTACATAATAGTTAAACTATCCAATTTTGAGGAAAAGGAGACAATCATGAGAGCAGCTAGGGAAAAACAAGCAATCACATTTAAAGGTTCCCAAATAAGTATATGCTCAGATCTATCAGCAGAAACTATGAAGAAGAGGAGAGAGTGGAGTAACATATTCTAAAAATTGAAGGAAAACAACAAAAACCCAAGGATACTTAACCCAGCCAAATTATCAATCAAAATAGATCAAGGAGTAAGAGTCTTCCCAGACAAGGAAAAACTGAAAGAATATATTAGAAGAAACCAAGCCCTACAAAAGATCCTTGCTGACCCAGTATGGGCAGAAGAAGAAAACTCACCAAGCATAAATAAGAGATGGCCACATAGAACAAAGTCACCCATAGGGCAACAAAGAAAACAGACCCAAAGATAGCATTGGCTTATGGATGGAAAGATATCAAGAATGATGCACACACACAACACACTAATAAGAAAGGCAGGTAGGAAAACACCCAACACAAAAGGTATAAGATGACAAAAGAGTTCTCAGATGGATATAATAAGCCGGAATATAAATGGCCTGAACTCAGGCATTAAGACTGAGGCTAGGAGATTGGCTTAGAAAACACAACCCATCAATCTGCTGCCTAAGGAGACATATCTGAAAGCTACAGACAAAAATGGGCTGAGAATCAAAGCCTGGAGAAAGGTATGCCAAGCAAACAGCAATTCAAACAAAAGCAATGGGTTGCAATCCTAATCTCGGATAAAATGGACCTCAAAGTGCAAACCATAAAAAGAGATAAGGAGGGACATTATATAATGCTCAAGGGAAGAGTAGACCAAGAACCACTAATCATTGTAAACATATATTTCCCGAATGAGAGACCCACTGAATACATCAACCAAAAACTCCAAAAAATGGAAAAATAAATCACAGCTGCAACAATTATAGTGGGCGACTTCGATACACTGCTCTTTTAGAAAGATAGATCACAGGAAAAGAAACTCAACAAGGAGGCTAGAGAGCTAAATTCTACAATTAGACAATTTGACCTGATAGATATTTACAGAGCATTTTGTCCAAATACAAAAACATTCACATTCTTTTCAAGTCGGCATGGCACATAGTTGAAGATAGACCACATGCTGGGGCATAAGGTGAATCTACATAAATTTAAGCACATTGAAATCATACAGACTTCTCTCTCTGACCACTGTGCCATAAGGCTGGAAATCAACAAAAGGAAGATGAAGAAAACAAGAGTAAACAATTAGATTAATAACTCTATTGCAAAAGGAGTGCATACTGGCACAGATCAGAGATGAAATTAAATTTCTAGAAACCAACAAAAATGAGACCACGACGTACCAAAATTTATGGGACACAGCAAAGGCAGTTATCAGAGAAAGTTTCACAGCAATACATCCACACCTGAAAAAGGAAGAGAGGCTCATGATAGATATCCTGGCACAAAATGTACAACAACTAGAGCAGAGTCAGTAGGACAATCCCACTAATAGCAAAAGAAAAGAAATAATAAAAACCAGGACTGAGATTCAGGAGAGTGAACATAAGAAAACTATGGGAAAAATTAATGCTGTTAAAAGTTGGTTCTTTGAAAGGATAAACAGAATCGACAGACCACTGCCAAACCTAACCAAAGAAAGGAGGGAACAAATTTGAGTAGCAAGAATGAGGGGTGAAAGAGGGGACATTACAACGGAATGGACCCTAGTGAAATCAAAAGGATAATCACGCAGTATTATGAAGGCTTGTACTCCAATGAATTCAACAACTTGGAAGACATGGAAACATTCTTGGAAAAACAATCCCTCCCTAGACTATCCTCGATGGATGTTAAGAATCTCAACAGACCCATAGCAATAGAAGAATTAGACAAGGTTATCAAGGGATTACCAACAAAAAAAATTTCCTGGACCAGATGGCTTCACTGGAGAATTCTACCAAGTATTTAGGGAAGCACTAACACCAATCCTACACAAATTCTTCCAGAACATAGAAAAAGACAGCAAACTCTCAAACTCTTTCTATGAAGCTAGTTTAACTCTGATACCAAAACCAGGCAAGGATACCACAAGAATCGAGAATTACAGACCAATATCCCTAATGAACATCGATACAAAAATCCTTAACAAAATACTGGCCAATAGAATACAAAAGTATATAAAACAAATAATACACCATGGCCAAGTGGAATTCATGCCAAGGATGCAGGGATGGTTCAACATATGAAAGACTATTAGTATCATTCGCGACATTGACATGAAAAACAATAAGAATTACATGATAATATTGATAGATTCAGAAAAGCATTCAAAAACATCCAACACTAATTCCTGTTTAAGACACTTGAGAAGATAAGAATGGAAGGAAAATTGCTTAAGACAATACAAGCTATATATGAAGAATCAACAGCCAACGTGATAGTCAATGGAGAAAAGACTAACACAATCCCGCTGAAAAAGGGGGACCAGACAAGGATGCCCCTTCTCCTCACTCTTATTTAATATCATACTGGAGGTTTTAGCTAACAGCATTAGGCAAAGAAAAGACATCAAAGGTATTTGTCTGGGGAAGGAAGAGGTAAAACTATCGTTATTTGCAGATGATATGATTTTATATATGGAAAATCCCCAAAGTTCCACAAGGGCAGTACTGGAAGCAATAGAGGAGTTTGGCAGAGTGGCAGGATACAAGATCAACAAACAGAAATACATTGGACTGCTATACACATTGTATAAGACCACAGAAGAGAAGATTAAAAAGGTGGTACCCTTCACAATAGCCAAGTACAAATTGAAACATCTAGGGATATACCTGACTAAAAGAACAAAATATCTAGATGAGGAAAACTACAGAACACTATTACAAGAAACCAAGAGTGACCTCAACAAAGGGAAGAATATCACATGCCCCTGGATTGGAAGACTAAATATAGTAGTCAGTTCTGCCTAAGGTACTATGTAACTTTAATGCAATCCTGATACAATTACCCTCATCTTTCTTCAAAGAAATGGAAAAACTGATTACCAACTTTATATGGAGAGGGAAGAAGGCCAGAATTAGCAGAGAACTCCTCAAGAAGAAGGACACAGTGGGAGGGCTTGCTTTACCTGACTTTAGCACATACTTTAGAATGACAAAACCACATGGTATTGATACAATGACGGAAACTCAGACCAATGGAAAAGAACTGAAAACCCAGAAATAAAATCATCAGCATACAGACAACTGATCTTTTATAAGGGCCAAAAATATATACAATGGGAAGGAGATGCCCTGTTTAACAGATGGTGCTAGAAAAAAATTGATATCTACCTGCAGAAAAATGAAGCAAGACCCTTATCTCACTCCATGCACAGGAATAAACTCAAGGTGGATCACAGACCTTAAATTAGGACCGTCAATGAGGGAATTGGGACCAACTTGAGAACTTTGGCACAGGGAATACATAGACCATTAGAAATAGGGAAGGACACAAACACAGATGAGGCACAGATTCACAAATGGGATATAATGAAGATAAAACACCAAGAATTCACCAAGAGAATTCATTGCAGCACAGTTCACAATTGCAAGGAGTTGGAAACAACCCAAATTTCCATCAACTGATGATTGGATTAAAAAACTGTGGTACATACATACAATGGAGTACTATGCATCGCTAAAAGGCAGTGATGAACGTAAGCACATTGCTTCATGGGAAGAATGGGAGGATACATGCTAAGCAAAAGAATCCAAGCACAAAAGTACAAGTATAACATGAGTCTGCTGAGTTAAGCTTTAAAAAACAAAACAAAAAGCAAAGGGGGCAAAGGTAAAAAGCTACTGTATACAAACATTCCTGGGATGAGGACCAGGTAGTATGGCAGAGGCCAGACCAAATCCAGGGATACATATGGTAGCCAACTAAAAAGGAGTGGGGAGGGGGGGATTTAAAAGAAATGGGTAGCAGGGACACAGGGCACTAACCCACCAAAGGGGAGGGTATTGTTTATATCGCCACAGGTAAGAGGGACCAGACTTCAACTCAGTGCTAAGAAATGTGAATGCAACATGCTGGCATGGAGTAAGGAGCCAGTGGAGAGTTCTGGGGGGCCAGCCCCCAATCCCAACTACTTGGACACCTACCGCTACCCCCCCCCCAAAGAATTTATTTCAGAGGACAAGACTGAATCTGCTGCTCCAGGAGAGGGACATGTCTGATCAGAGCACATGGGAGCAAAGGAAGGGGAAGTGGAAATAATGGAGCACATCTTGGCCCACCAGGCCAGGAGGACGATATGCCCACTCAGAGCAGCCAACCCACAGAAAAGACCACATGGCCAGCCCCACTATGAGACAAGACATCCCTCACTGACCCGTAGCCCTATAGGGGACAACACTGGAGACACAGTTTGGAAATTGTGCCTGATCTGATCCCACCACACCGAGGCAAAACACTAAGGGTGTGCAACAGAACAGCAAGGGGAACAGAGCAACAAAGTTCCCAGGGAATACCAAAAATAGACTTTGGGGCCAGGGCTTGACCCCAACAGACTCAACTGGAAAACACTCCTAATGGCCAACAAACAGTCCTTGAACTAACTACAAGCTTTTCTTTCTTGTTGTGTTTTGTTTTTTTGTCATTGGCTTGTTGTTTTATTTTATTTTGTTGTTTGGTTTTGCTCTGTCTTGCTTTTGTGCATGTTATTTATCTTCACAGGTCTGTCCAAAGAAAATAGGCTGGATGAACAATCTGGAGGAGAAAACAATGGGACCAACAGTTGTGGGGAGACATGGGAAAGGGGGAGGTGGGTGGGAAAGGTAGTGGTGTTATTGTTAACAGGGACAAGGGAACAACAAGTGATCCAAATAGTTGATGAGGAGGTTGTAGGAGGCCTGGTAGGGCATGACCAAGGGAAATGAAACCAAGATGAATTACTGAAACCTTAATGAAGGCTGAGCATTTTAGTGGGACAGGAGGAAAGTCAAAGGAAATAGAGGAAAGAGCTAGGAGGTAATGGGCAATTATAAAGGTCTAAATACAGGCATGTACATGTGTAAATATATATGAGAATATGGAAATAGATCTTTGTGCATATATGTATAGATTTAGTATTAAGGTAGCAGATGGATATTGGACCTCCACTCAAGTACTCCCTTAATGCAAGAATACTTTGTTCTATTAAACTTCATTCTATGATGCTCACCTTCCAGACACAATTGCTAAAGACAAAGCATGGGAATAAGCAAATGTGGCAGAGAAAGCTGATGGTGCTCAGCTATCAAAAGATACAGCATCGGGGGCCTTAAAGGCTTGAAGGTAAACAAGTGGCCATCTAGCTCAGAAGCACAAAGCCTACATGGAAGGAGCACACCAGCCTGTGTGATCATGAGGTGTCGAAGGGATCAGGTATTAGGCATCATCAGAACAAAAATCATATCATTGTGAATGCGGGGGAGTATGTAGTGGAGACCCAAAACCCATCTGTAGACAATTGGCCATCCCTTTACAGAATGGTCGCCGGGAGGAGATGAGCCAGTCAGGGTCCAGTATAGCAACGATGAAACATACAACTTTCTTGTAGTTTCTAAATGCTTCCTCCCCACCCACTATCATGATCCCTATTCTACCTTACAAATCTGGCTAGACCAGAGGATGTACTCTGGTACAGATAGGAACTGGAAACACAGGGAATTCAGGGTATATGATCCCTTCAGGACCAGTGGTATGAGTGGCGATACTGGGAGGGTCGGGGGAAGGTAGGGTGGAAAGGGGGAACCAATTACAAGGATCTAAATATAACCTCCTTCCTGGGGTACATAGAACAGGGAAGTGGGCGAAGGAAGACGTCGGACAGTGCAATATATGACAAAATAATAATTTATAAATTATTAAGAGTTCATGAAGGAGTGGGGAGCGAGGAGGGAGGGGAAAAATGAGGAGCTGATGCCAAAGACTTAAGTGGAGAGCAAATGTTTTCAGAATGATGAGGGCAATGAATGTACAAGTGTGCTTTACACAATTGATGCATGTATGGATTGTGATAAGAATTGTATGAGCCCCTAATAAAATGATTTTTAAAAAAATAAATTAAAATAAAAACTAAATTTTAAAATATGAGACTGTTTTTAAAAAATGAATCTGTAGTTGTATGAAGGAACTTAACATTTTGGGGAGAAAATTTACATTGTATTTCATTCCATGTTTCCACAAACTTTTGGAAGCCCCCTTGTTTATCAAAGTAGCTACTCAATCACTAGCTCAAAGCCTACATCCCTACCTCATGTCTCATGGGTGTCTCAAATTTAGCATGTCCAAAGTTATACTCTTGATCCCATCCTGTCTTACTATTTCCTCCACTCATCTTCCTTAACTCAATCTCTTGGGAACCCACAGAGATTTAAAGACTCAGCACCCCACACAAGCAGTGCTACTCTGTATTAGGAGGGTCACTATGACTGCATTTGGTTTTTGAGTTGTCCTTGATTTCCTGTTCTTTTTATTGTTTATTGTTCTTTTTATTGTTTTTCCCTTTCAACTTCCATCTAAACCATCAGAAGTTCTACTATTCATCTCGGCCTTCCAAATCCATACAGAGTCTGACCAGCTATCACCCCTTCCTCTCTAGTTCACACTACCATACATATTGAACATTTGCAATAGCTTCTTAAGCGTGTCAACTCTAGCTCCCTAGAGACTGTAGTCACGTAATGTTTTGAAATGTCACCCCTTTGTCCCAAACCATTCAATATAATCCCATTCAGTGAAAATGAACTCCAAGTCCATGTTATTCCTATAGGCTCTACATAATCAAGCACCTCAGCTCACTGGTCTCATCCCCTACTGCTCTCTCTCCTGCTCAGTCCACAGCAGAGTTCACTGTCTCCTTGCTGCTTTTCAAATATGCCAATCATATTCCTGCACAGAGTCCTTGTAGTAGCTGTTCACATTGCCAGTCCACTTCCCCCAGACAGCCTCATGGTTAACTCCTTCAGCCCCTTTAGATCTCTGCTCAAAGGCCCATTAATTATTAAAGGCCTTCTCTTAACAGGGATACTCTTTAACTTCTTTGTTCTCATATGCAAAATGAGGATAATAATAACAGTGTATGTTTTTGTCAGGATTTCCTGCAATGATTCAAGTGTCTAACAAACTCCGTGACACAGAATAAGTGCATAGGGCCCTGGTGGTATAGTGGTTATGCATCGGGCTACTAACCATAAGGTCAGCAGTTCAAAACTACCAGCTGCTCTGCAAGAGCAGATGAGGTTTTCTACTCCTGTGAAGGGTTATTGTCTGGGAAATTCCAAACAGCACTTCTACCTTGTCCTAAAGGGTCACTATGAGTCAGCATCAACTGGATGGCAGTAAGTTTGGTTTTGGCTTGATTGGAGCAGTGGTTAAGCACTACTAACTAAGATGTTGGTGTGTTAGTCTGAACTGACTAGATAAACAAATCCAGAGACTCTCATATGTGCATAAGAAAGAGCTTTATATCAAAGAGTAATTGTATAATGAGAAAACATTCCAGCCTAACTCAGATAAAGTCCATAAGTCCAATATTAGCGTATATGTCCAATACTAGTCCATAAATTCTTCTTTAGACTCATGCAGCATATGAAATGATGCCAAATGCAGGAAGATCACAGGCCAGTGGGTAGAAGGTCTTGTGGATCCAGTGGCAGTGGAAGCATCTCAACACTGGCACGGGTCTCCTCCAGCTAAGCATCTCAACAGCAGGAAAGGGAAGGCAGAGAGAGAGTGTGTCCCGCCTCCAGGGAGGACAGGAGTTCCCAGAATCCTCAGAAGAAGGCCAAGCCCACACGGAGACCTCATTGGATATGACCTGATTGACAGGCTATATTCGACACCTTCACTCAAGGTGTCAGGAGATTAAGTACCTGCCACAGTTGGTGGTGTGAACATTCCTTGTGGGTCTTCATAAAGAAGACTTGGAGCTCCTTCAAAATCTAGACTCTAGAAAACCCTGTGACGTGGGTCACTATGAGTTGAATTTGACTCAATAGAAACTAACAACAACCCACCCACCCCAAACATGCTGCTATCAAGTCAATTCCAACTCATAGTGATCCATTGGACAGATTAGAACTCTCTCATTGGGTTTCCTTTAACTATAAATCTTTACGGGACTATACAGACAAATCTGTTTACTTCAGAGTGGCTGGTGGGTCTGAACAGAAGGCTTTGTGGTAACCAGCCCATGCCAACCCACAATGCTACCAGGGCACCTTACAGTCCCATCCCTGATGTAAGACTGTTCAGTTTAGTGAATCTGAAACAAGCACTTATTTTTTATTTCCAGTTGTATTTCTAGTGTTTTTTTTTTTGTAGTGGTTAGGCATTGGGCTGCTATGCTAACCTCAAGGTCAGCAGTTTGAAACTACCAGCTACTCCACAGAAGAAAGACGAGATTATTTACTACCGTAAAGAGTTACAATTTCAGAAGCCCCAGGAGCATTTCTACCCTGTCCCACAGGATTGATATGAGTCAGAATTGACTCAATGGCAGTGAGTTTTCTTACTACTTTAACAGAAAGACTATGACCTACTCAGGTGAAGGGTGTAGACTAGGTTTAGTTCTAAGTGAAAGGTTTAACTGCAGCATTTTGTGGATCTTTAAAATACTAGTTTTTCATAAAATGTAAATTTCTCACACTAGCATTAACTCGGGGCTGGGTTCTAATTATGTGGTTGAAACAGGAGAGCGTCTATGAAGATTAGGGAGAAGTTTCTCTCTCTCCAAAAGCATGGGTCAGCCGTTTTCTCCTGATCAAACACTATTTTTTTCTCTTGACCCTGCCTAGCTTGGAGTTGTCATTCTCACTTTCAGAAACAGAGGCTCAGAGAGCTGTGTTCATTACATAATCTGGTGTCGATTTGAGAGGATTACGAGTGAAGGGGTGGAGTCTGGCCCATCAATCAAGATACTACCAATGTGGTCTTTGTGTGGGCATGGCCTTCTCTTGAGAAATCTGGAACTCCTGTATTTCCTCCTTGGAGGTGGGAGAAACTTATTTATCTCCACTCATGCCCTGAGTGATGCTCTACTGACAAGACCAAAGCCACTATGCTGATAGACTCCAGTGGGAACTGGAGGAGCCACATGTAGACCCCTGCCAGCACTGAGATGCTTAAAATGCTACTGGACCCACAAGACTTTGCACCCACTGGCCTGGCATCATTGCATGTTTTTCATGAGTCTGAAGAGGACTTTATAGATTGGTGTCAGACACATGGGCTAATATTGGACTTATGGACTTGATCAGGACTGGGATGTTTTCTCAATATTCAACTGCTCTTATATATAAAGCTCTTTCTTATACACATCTAAGTCTCTATGGATTTGTTTCTCTAGTCTACCTGGACTAACACAAGAACTAAGAGTTGTCTAAAGTTACCCAGGATGGCCACCTGGAGAACTAAGTTTTGACTTACGTTCTCCCTTCTAATGACTTCCCAAACCACCAAAAGTGTCCCTGTCCCTATGGTTCGGTTGTGTTTCCTTATCTCCACTCTACTTTTTTTTTAACAACTCAACCCATTGTTGGGCTCTTTCTCATTAGGACATTCTGCTTTAGCTATGACAAGCTCAAGTAAATACTTTAAACAGGAGGACACAGCACTAACTACTGTAAGAAGGCTCCCTGGGGAGCCCATCCTTCCCTACAGTCAGAGCCAGCGATCCAGATTCCTAGTGGTCTTTTGGGAATGGGGTCTAATCCAAAGGAGGCCAGAGACCTGCCCAAAGTAAAAATGGGTTGATGTACTTGGAAAAAACTGAGAAACATGGTTCCTTCAGACTCATTCCCTACTGCCACTCCTCTTTTCCCCTGAGTTTGAAGAAGCAGGAAGAAGATATCTTGTCAATGTGGCTGTTATTTGAGGGTTTTCCAGGGAAGGAGATTATCATCTCTTTCTGTGTGTGGAGTGTTAAACGGAAGAGCAATTCTACTCATGACTGGAAATCTGAATTCTAGCCTGAGCCAAGTGCATTGCATCATGCTGGAGTTGTTACATGCTATCCAATTGGCTCCAACTCATAGTGACCTTATTATGCACAACAGAACAAAGCACTGCCCCAATCCTCACAATGGCAGCAGTGTCTGAGCCTCTTGTGGCTACTGTGTCACTCCATCTTCCAACTACTCAGCAAGGCAGATACTGTTATTGTCATTTCATAGAAGAGAAAATGGAGACTCTGAGAGATGAATCAGTCTTGTTCAGACTATTAAGTACCTTTACTGCCGTGTGCCCTTGGGAATCCATCTGGTTCCAGAACCTCAATATCTCCCTCTATACCATGTGTTCTCCCCTCCGAGGCTGCAGAAAGGAACTCCCAGGATGGCAGTGTTGAAATAAAGGAAATGGAAGACTTTTTTTTTTTTTTTTTTGTCGGCTCATGACATTTGCAGTGTTATCTGACTGGCTACTCTAGCCCTACCTTATTGTCTACTCTATTCCCTTGGTTCTTAGAAGCAAAGAACTTAAACCTGAAAAGCCATGCACATCTTAGAGGTGTCTAAATGAACTGATACTCCCCGGGGCTCTGCCAGTTAATAGACCTACCCACGAGATAGCAGCACCCGGAGACCTCACTAAAATCTAATTTTCACTGAAAGACTCTCCAGGTTTTCAGGGCTGTTCCAAGCCCTGGGCTTTTTCCGGCTGCTCAGAGTGGGTGGTCCTGGTGGGAGCAGAAATCCTAAGGTCCAGCTGGATGAGCATCAGAAGCTGTACTCAGGAAAATCTGCTGGACAGCAGAATGCCTCTTCCGGGGTGCATTGAGGAAATCATCAAGGCTGTGTGTCCTTGGGGTAGTTACATAATTCCATGTCAACTTGATAAATAAGTGTAGGGGTGGAGTCTAGCCTGTGAATCGGTTACAGCCTGATGATGCTTCCTGGTGGGCATGAGGATTCGGGGAACTTCCTCTCTCCTCTTCCTGTTGACAAGTCATGTGGAGCCATGCTGAGACCCATGAACACACTGGATATACTCCCACCGCCACTGGATCCACAAAAGTTTGTACCTAATGGCTTGCATTTTGCATCATTGCCTGGGCTGCATGACTCTGAAGAAGGATTTATGGACCAGTATCAGACTCATGGGCTAATATAGGATATATGGACTTGATCTGGAGTGGGCTGGGATGTTTTATTAATCTACAACTACTCTTTGATATGAAGCATTTTCTTATCTCTAGGTGTCTGTCCTTGGGTTTGTTTCTCTAGTCAACCCAGCCTAATACAATCCTTGAGTCAATTTTCAACTCATGGAGAGCCCAGGTGACAGGGTAGAACCCCCCATGGGGTAGGGTTTCCTGGGCTAGGATCTGGCTGCTGGCCAAGACTTCTTCTGCAGAGCCCCTGGGTGCATTTGATTCTCAGGCTTTGGGTTTAGCACTCAAGTGCGACACCTTTGCTCCACCAGTGCTGCTGTAGTTGCAGAGACTTCTGGGTACCCAGAATGGCTTTGCCTGGGCTCTGTCAGTTGTTCTTTTTTGCCGCATGACCTCTATCACTTCCTTCTCTCCTGCTCCCCATCTGTGTGGAATATACTTTGCTGTCTGAGATCTCGCATGCATCCTTGTAGCAATAGCTGCTGCTGCAGCTGCCACCTACCAAGTTGATTGTGAGTTGAGGTTCTGAGAAAGCTTCTTCCCCAGTGTCCGCTGTTCAGACACACCCAGCACTTGCTGCCCCAGATGTGTCTCAAGCCCCCAGTGTTCAAGGCACTGACTTCTCTGTAAGTCGGCCTCCCTTCTGCACAGCTCCCAGCAATGTCTTCCATCAGCACATTGCATTGAACTTGGGTCTCTCAAGACTCCAAGGAATCTTGGGTAAATTCCATTGACTGCTGCCCCCCACCCCTTTATTGTCACACCAGGTCTTTTGATCAAGAATTTCTTAGTAGCTCGGCCACAGAGCCGAAGGGCACACACAGTGAGGTTCTCCATGTCTACATTCCCCGCCACAGCCACCACATGCCCTTGAGCCATCTTTTAACACATAACCAAAGAAGCCAGATGCCCTTGAGTTGACTGTAACCGGTGGTGACCCCAGGTTGGTCAGAGTCTGTGTCCACGGGGTCAGCAGTGGCTGAGCTCTCAGAAGTTGATCTCTACATCTCTTTTTAAGGTGTCGCTGGGCGAATTGGAGCCTCTAGCTTTCAGTTATGGATTAAGTCCACTAATAGATCACACCACCCCACGTATCCTGTTCGCCACTTCCATTCAAAACCTCACTGCATGGAGCCAATGCCAACTCACATCCGCAGTGAGTTTCCAAAATTATAACTCATTATGGGAGTAGAAAGCCCCAGCTTCCTCCTATTGGTTTCAAACTGCTGACCTTGTGGTTAGCAGCCGTGAGCATAATCACTACTCCACCAGAGTTCCATGTTCATTACTGAGGTGGAGATATTTCATTGGCTTGCCCATGGTCCTTCAGTCAGTCTCAAAGAGCTTACCTCTGTCCCCTCGCAGGCAGACCCAATGGTGCTGATTTCTAAACACACACAACACCCGTGGCTTGGATATTCTTGCAGGTTGATTTTTTTCTATTAAGTAGTCAGTGGCAATCTCAACAGACCTGTTTCCAAAGTAAATAGAAAATAAGAGTGGCTGATATTTGGTTCTAACTCATGGGGCACAATCAGGATCCCTTATAGAGTAGTAGGTATGCATTTTGGCTCCTAATCCCAAGGTCAGCAGTTGGAATCCACTAGCAAAGCTCTGGGAGAAAGATGAGACTTGACATGGTTGGAAACCCACAGGGGCAACTCTACTTGGTGCTACAGGATTGTTATGAGTTGGTATTGACTCCAATGCAGTGATTTGGTGGTTGTTATTTGTTGGTTTTGTCTTTTTAGTGCCACAGTGGTAAAGTACTAAACTGCTAACCGAAAGGTTGATGACTTGAATGGCAGGAAGGCCTAAGGAGCAGCGCTGGTAAAGCTCACAGTCAAGAAAAGTCCACAGAGCCGTTCTATTGTTGCGTGGGGTGGCTAGGCGTCAAAACCAACTTCACAGCACATAACAAGAACAGAAACCTTTATCGATCTCTTTCTATAGGCTGGGAGCCTTGGTGATGTGGAAGGTTAGGCATTGGGCCTTTTAACTCTTAAGTTCTGTTGTTCAAAACCACCAGCAGCTTCTCCAGAAGAAAGATGAGACTAGCTACTCCCATAAAGATGCCCAGTCTTGAACCCTTATGTAGGTGGCTTACATAGGCCAACTTGGCAGTGGCTTTGGTTGTTGGGGGCTTATGGACCAGGCAATGGCTGCTGAGTCCTTTACACTCACTTCCCATTTAGTTCTCCCAGTAATTGCCGTCATTAGCCCTATTTTACAGACAAAGAAAGTGCTGCCCAGAGAGGTTTGGTAGCTTAATCAAGGCCACACACGCAGAGTAACACAAGAGTTTCCACATCCACTTTTGTGATTCCAAAGCCTGCAGTGGACAGCCTGCTCCCTCAAGTGCCCCTGGAAACATGGCTGACTGGCTGTATGTAGAGGCCTCAAAGGGACTCTCCGGCCTGGCCTCGTTGTGTTTTAAAGAATGTTGAAGAGTTGGTATCGCTGTGTCTGATTGCCTTGTTTTTGTTTTTTTTCCAGGCACACCTCTGCCTCTCTCCGTTTTGTGTCTCAGTCTACATTCACTAGCAGGACAAAGTTTCATTGGCGTTTAAAAAAAACAGTGCAAATGGTCGCATAAGAAGGAAAGCCGGAAAGTAAAGTTATACAAAGCTTGGTTTGCCCAGATTCTAATACCAGGCCCTCACCCCACCCAACTCTTTTTTTCATTTATTTTCTGGTTGAAGTTGTTAGTAAATCCTCTCTTGGCTGGAATGAAATTGCTCTTTTAAAATTCACAGACAAATAGCAAGAAGGCTGGGGCGGAGGAGGGCAGTTATTTCTCCTTATATCACGAATAAAAACTAGAAATGCCTGCCCTGGTGCTGTGATGGGAAGTCGGCATCGTGGGGCTCGGCCCAGCGGCTGGCTCCTCTCACCTGAGAGGAGAGAAGGGAAATCCCCAAAGCCCCACCACCCAGGTCTGAAAACTCTCCAACTGGTTGTTTGGCTCTCCACGTGTGTTAATCATTCACCTCAAGGATTTCTTAAGAGTATTTATTCCTAAAATAGAGATGCGGAAGTCAGCCTGTACCACGGGGCAATAACTCCATCTCCCGTAACTCTCCCAAAGGAGTCCGTCTGATCAATGTCGCCCTTGTTAAAATCATACAAGCGAACCCACTCTAAGTGGAAGTCCCGGCCCCCCTCTGGGTCCCCCACTCCCGCTTGTTTTTTGTGTACTTTGTAACCCGAGGAGAAGTTTCCCTGAGGAAGCGGAGTTGCGGGTGCAATTACTGAGTGATGTATGGAAGATCTCAAACATAGAAGCTGCCTTCAGACTTGAAAGAAGAATAAAACCCTGTTGTGTCCACGCCTGGGCGCTTCGAGGAGAATGCCAAATGTTTTCCTATGCTGAGGGGCCGGAGAGGTTCCTGCCCTCGCGTGAGCTGCCTTACAAGACGCCCACTGTTTTCCGCCCTGCCATCCCCATGGCCAGAGAACTGCTTAAATAACGCTGCTGGCGGGGGGGGGGGGGGGGGGGGGGGGGGAGTGTATTTTTTGCATCCCTTGGCAATGACGCTCATTCATGATTGTGTGGGCAGCAAACGCTGCCTTACTTGGGAGATGTTTCTGCTGCCCCCATGCCTATCTCCAGTGCACTGTCCTTCCACACACACGAGTCAGGCCAGAGGGGTATGCATGCCTTGCTCCTTCTACCATGAGGATGGGTTAAAACAAAAGTGAGTCCGCTGTTTAAAACTTTTTTTTTCCTAGAAGACTTCTCCAAGGTCATGTAGCTTGGCATCTGTCGTTATATCTAAGATGACATTTTTTTTTCCAAAATGTCATTTTTAGGAGGCCTGGTGGCGTCATGGGGTAAGAGATGGGTGGCTGACCTTGAGCTCAGCTGGTAAAGCTACCAGCCATTCCTCTGGAACAAGATGAACTTCTCTGTTCCTATAGCACAGCGGTTCTCAACTTGTGGGTCACAGCCCCCTTGGAGGTCGAATGACCCTTTCACAGGGTTGCCCAATGCATAACAGTAGCAAAATGACAGTGCTGAAGTAGCAATGAAAATAATGTTATGGTTGGGGGATCACCACCACAGGAGGAACTGTATGAAAGGGATGCGGCATTAGGAAGGCTGAGAACCACCACTGTAGAGATTTGCGGTTTTGGAAACCCTAAGGGGCAAGTCTACTCTGTCCTAGACTAGAGGGTACCTGTGAGTCAGAATCCATCCCATTGGCAGTGGCGATTCAGATTCTGATGCCATTTTTAGTCAAGGTTGCTTTCTTTTCCCCAAAAAAACCTTTTCCATCCCGATTTTATTATGGAAATGAGTATAATCACATGAAAAGTTCTGGATCACACCATTGAATAGAACTGAAACAAGGAGTCGATTTCATCAGACAGTTCTTGACTTTTGACATACGAGGTTGACATGTATTTACTTTCTGAGAAAACTACTCCACACTTCAGCATTCTCTCCTAGAGGCCACTGCTCCAGGCATTTCTTGCTAAGTACCTCTGCGTCAGTAGTCAATGCTTATTGACTTAAGCCACCCAGGAATTCCTTACATTTGGTTACAGCCATAGAATTCATGTGTGATCACCTTCCCCACATAAATGCTGAAGACGAATGTGTGCATAAGTAAGTGTGGTGAAGAAGGCTGATGGTGCCGGGCTATCAAGAGATATAGCGTCTGGGATCTTAAAAGACTTGAAAGTAACAAGCGGCCATCTAGCCCAGAAGCAACAAAGCCCGCATGGAAGCAGTACACCAACATGTGTGGTCATGAAGAGCCGAGGGGACCAGGTTTCAAGCACCAAAGGCGTGAGGTGGGGGGGAACATAACATCGTGAATGAGGGGAGTGTGTAATGGGGGCCCAATACCTATCTGTAGACAACTGAACATCTCTTGCAGAGGAGTAGTGGGGAGGAGATGAGTCACTCAGGGTTCGGTGTAGCAATAATGAAACTCCAACCTTCCTCTGGTTCTTAAACGCTTCCTCCCCCCAACTATCATGATCCCAATTCTATCTTGCAAACCTGGTTAGACCAAAGGATACACAGCGGTACAGATGGGAACTGGAAACACAGGGAATCCAGGACAGATGAACCCCTCAGGACCAGCGGTGAGAGTGGTGATACCGGGAGGGAAGGAAGGGTAGAAAGGGGGAACTGATCACAAGGATCTACATATTACCTCCTCTCTGGGGGATGGGTAACAGAAAAGTGGGTGAAGGGAGACGCCAGGCAGTGTAAGGTAAGATTAAAATAATAATTTATAAATTATTAAGGGTTCATGAGGGAGGGGGGAGCGAGGAGGGAGTGGGAGGGGAAAAAGGAAAATGAGGAGCTGCTTCCAGGAATCCAAGCGGAAAGCAAATTTTGAGAATGATGAGGACAACAGATGTATAAGGGTGCTTTACACAATTGATGTATGTATGGATTGTGATAAGAGTTGTATGAGCCCCAATAAAATGATTTTTTAAGTATACATTTATCATGAGAAAAAAAAGAATTTGAGAACAACTCATGGATCTCCAAATACCTTACGTTAAAGACTTGGCCATTTCTTCCATCTCAAAAATTCACTCCCCTTGAGTCAATGCTAACTCATGGTGCCTCCCTAGGGATTTCTGAAACTGTACATGTTCACCGGGGTGGAAAGCCAAGTCTTTCTTCCACGGAGCTGCTGCTGGTTTTGATCTGCCGACTATGTGGATTGCAGCCCAACACGTAACCACTACAGGATGGCAGGGAGTTTTTTTCTTCAATAGAAAGTGTAATTATAGAAAAGACACCAGGGGTGCTGCCCCCTGCTGTCGCGAATTAATTGTGACTCATAGCGACCCCATAGGACAGGATAGAACTGCTGCACAGGACTTTGGGAGGTGTAATCTTTTGGGAAACAAACTACCTCCTTTGTCTCTGCAGACTAGCCTGAGGGTTCAAAGTGACGCCCTTTAGCTTAGCAGTCCAGAACTTCACCCCCAGGGTACCGAGCTGGGATATTGGCTCCTTCCTATGTGTTGAGTAGGCATCTTATGTTACACTTAGCTCCTGACAGAAAAGCAAAGATGTTCTAAATAATAATAATAGACAAAAGCTAAAGCCGAGTAAAGTTATCACGAGTTTGTTGAGTTCATTAGGAAATATTTTCTGTTGGTTTGGTTTTGTTAATGATCGGACCGATGGCTGTGTCATTAGATGAGAGCTGTTGTTTCCATCCAACATCCCCCCCAAAACAAGGACACTGCCACCATGTCCATTGTGATTCACAGCGACCATATGCAGGGTTCCCAAGACTGTCAATCTTTATGGAAGAAGACAGCTTCATCCTTCTTTGTTGAAGCAGCTGGTGGGTTTGAAACATCAACCTTGAAGTTAGCAGCCCAACGCCTGCCCCATACTGCCACCAGCCCTCCTCACTGTGTCCGGGAGGAGCTAATAATTCTAGAAGTACCGCTCGCTGCGTGTTCCAATGTGCCCATCCGGGCACTACATAGCTTCCATGTAATCACGCGTCATTTCTTTCCAGTAATTCTTGAAAACTGAGGTAAATATTCTTCTCATCATCATTGATAGATGAACAGTTGGTACCTAGGTTTTAAGTGCCTCTTGGATTCGGTCAATGTGAAAGGTAGAGCAGAATTGCAACTAACATGTATTGAGTTCCTACTGTAGCCTACACACACTATTTAACTCAACCAAAAGAATGCCCAGAGAAAGCAGTGCTGTTGCAGGCAAGAAAAGCGAGGCCCCATCTCAAGCACTCCCGACATACATTGAACTAGACAATGGCAGCAACAAGAGAGAACCCCGGGACTCTTCAAGATACATGAGTGAAGGGGTCGAGTCTAGCCTGTCAATGAGGTCATAGCTTGATGGCCTCATTTAGAGGTGCTAAGGATAAATAGCTCACTGGAGGCAGGATATAGATTCACTTCCTGAGAGACTCTACTGACAGGACACAAGGAGACAGGCTGATAGCAGCCAGAGCCTTGGAGCTGGAGAAGCCATGTGGAGACCCTGGCCAGCACTGAGATGCTTACAACTCCACTGGATCTACAAGACTTTCCATCCACTGGCCTGTGATCATCCTGCATTCAGCATTATTTCATGTGTTTTGTGAATCTGAAGAGGACTTTATAGATTGGTATCAGACATGTAGGCTAATATCAGAATTATGGACTTGATCTGGACAGGGCTGGGATGTTTTCTCAATATTTGATTGCTCTTGTATATAAAGCCCTTTCTTATACATATATGAGTGTCTATGAATTTGTTTCTCTAGTCTACCCAGACTGACACAATATTGATCTTGTATCATGCCTTAGCAGCCCCCTGTAACTTTGTGCAATTCCACCATATACACAGGTGAAGGGAAATGTGTGTGATGCAATGGATGTGGAGAGCCAGGAGTGGTTCCTGATTTCTGTGGAAGTAGATTGTCGATCATCTCTTCCCACAGATGCAGTCAGTTTGATTTCTGTGTATTCCATCTGGAGAAGTCCACGTGTAAAATCACCTTCGTTGTTGTTGAAAAGAGGTGTTTGCAATGAAGAAGTCACTGATCTTGCAAATTCTCTCAGGTGATCTCCAGCTTCTTGTCTATCACCTCAGGCCACATTTGCCAACTACTGTTCCTTCCTCTTTATTTCCAACTTTTTCATTCCAATAACCAATGCACGCTTGTTCAGTTTTAGACTGAATACTTTGGCAAAATTCTTCCATTTCTGCATCCCTAGCTTTAAGGGTTTGTGCATAAATTTGAATAATAGTCATATTGACTGAATTACCTTTTATGCAGATAGATATTGTCCTATCACTGAGACAGCATTGTACTTCAAGATAGAGAGTACACATGGAATTTGGGTATACCTGCTGTACAAGACCTCTTTAAAGTGTTGAAAATCAGGGTTACTTTGAAGACTAAAATAAGTCTGACTCAAGGCATGGTATTTTCAATCACCTCAGATTCATATGAAAGTTGAACACTGCATAAGGAAGACTGAAGAAGAATCTATGCACTTGAACTATGGTTCTGGCAAATAATAAAGTACAAAGGACTGCCAAAAGAACAGCAAGTCTGTCATGAAGAAGTACAGCCAGAATGCTCCTCAGAGGGAAGGATGGTGAGACGTCATCTCACGTACTTTGGACCTGTCAGAAGAAACCAGTTCCTGGAGAAGGACATCATGCTTGGTAAATCAAGTGGAATGAAATGAAAAAGAAAAAGGCCCTAGAGAAGATGAATTGACACAGTTGTTGCAACAATGAATTCAAATATAAGAATAATTGTGAGGATGGTCCAGGATCAGGCAGTATTTCGATCTGTTGCCCACAGGAACACTATGAATACGAACCAGCTCAAAGGCACCTAACAACAGCTACAGACGATAGATCATACACTTCTCATCAGTTTGAACCAAGTTGACAAAAGAGATCATGGTCAAGTGGAAGTTAATTTCAAATTATGAGGGTGGTGTAGCACCTTACCAAATCAGCTCAATGGCACCTAACAATAACAAGATTGTCATAAAGTATCCGACTCAGAATATAATATAAATAGATACTTAGTCTTGTTTAAGAATCAAGCACTGAGGTCAGGGAAAATGACGACTAGATAGGACTCACCCGTCTGGAACTCCTGCTGCCAGACCAGAAAATAGGGAGGTAAGGTGAAGGAAACAGAGAGGTGGAGTCCTGAAAATAGAATTAGGGTACTAGGGTCTCTCCTGAACCCCCTTCTTGTGTGTGATTTCCACCCACAAATCGAACCAAGAACGCTCTTAAATCGCTCTAGGTTTGGTGAGCTGTGGACGCCAGCCGAAAATCTCCTTACGCCCTTGCTGGGAGTAACAATTTCTCCAGGCAGTCGCCCTAGAGGGGACATAATCCCAGACACAGGGAGAAGCCCACACAGGAGCGCTCCTTGTTATTGGCTGCCTTGAGCTCACAGTCTGGGGAGTGGGGGTGGCGGGTAGCCATAATTTGGAGTAGAAAGGAAAAAGCAGATATTTACTTGAGGCAGATTGCGGTGTGGGAGAAAATAGGCAGATAGAGTCCAGGGGGGCAAATTCAGTTCCTATTGGCCGAGAAGGAAACAACCCCCCCTAATAAGCTGGATCTGCCCCTCTGGGGGTCAGCGTGACAGCCCCCAAATCAGAGCACCTCACAAGCATAATATTAAAAAGAGTGAAATAAGTATTATTGGTTAAAAACTCAAACCCCAGTCTTATTGCTCAGCTCCAAGGAGCACATAGACTGGGTGCCTTAAGAAGCCTAGCTAGGGAATGCCAGAACATAGCTACAGGGCCGTGAGGGTTTCTGCATAACATAGACCCGCTGAAGCAAGTCTCAGCTTCTACCAGAGCACTGGGCTGCAGCTCAGAGAGTGAGGGAGACCATTTAATTTGATTCTATTCTAGCTGGCCAGGGGGATAGAATAAATAAACAAACAAACACGATCCTCTGAACTAGTAGGGCACCAGCAGTCTAGATAGGACAAGAAGCCCAGTTTCCCTCTCAGTGATTCTACACACAGCTGGGGAGGTCCTGCCTGTCCTGGGGCCCTACGCATGGCTGTGAGAACACCCGCCCCCCTGCCCTGCTACAGTGCTGCTTACAGCACAAGGCAGGGATACCAGTGAGATCCAGTGCTCTGTACTGCAGTGGGACCTGACTGACACGTGGCCGCTGGTGCGATCTTGCCTTTGAGAGTAATCCCACCCAGCATCTGTGGAGCCCTGCATCAAACGGGCACACCACCCCACCACCTTGAGGAAGAGTTGGAACTCTTCCATTCTCACGAACAAGTGATCAAGTCTCAGTCATCTCCTTACTTATTTCTCTATTTCTTCTTTCTTTATACACTCACGCTTCTGTTTCCCAATGCAGTCAGTCTCAACAAGCTCAGGTTTGTATTGGTTTTTTCTCTCTCTCTCTTTCTTTCTTCCTTTTCCCTCTTTTTTTTTCAAATTATTTTCCCCTCTTTCCCCTCTTCTATCCCTCTCTTTCCTATCATATACCACTACTGGCTTCAGGTCACTACCCTCCATCTAGGGAAAATCAACCCAAAGCAGGTGGAACTCCAGCCTGCCCTCTGTGGGAGTTCTGTACACCACACGAGGCAGCTGTGACAGCATCTACAGTGCGCTGTGCTGCTGAGGAAACCTCCGTCAGACCTCTATGGTGATCTCCTCAACTAGGGCAATTCCGCCCAGCACCACTGGGTCCCTGCACTAAAAGGGAACACCAACCTGCCATTGTGGGGCAGGATCTAAACCCCTGTGGCCCCACATTCAAGCAATCAGGGATCAGCTATCTCTTGATTCTTTATTTCCTCCTTCTCTCTCTCCTCCCTCTTTACCATCACAGTCAATCTTAGTGAACACAGTTGAGTGTTTTCCCCTTTCTTCTCTTTTTCTTTATTTCTTCTCTTTCTTTGTTTTCTTCTCTCTCTGCTTATATGAGTCTCTCTTCTCCCTCTCTTTCCTTTCAATGCCACTGCTGGTTCCCAAACCCCTACGCTCTGCCTAGGGTGACTCTGCCTATCCAAACAGAAGTCTATTGGACTGCTCTACACATCAGACAAGATTACAGAAGAGATGATTAAAAAGGTAGGACCCTTTATAATAGCCGAGCACAGATTGAAGTACCTAGGGAAATACCTGACTAAAAAAATGAAAGACTTGTATGAGGAAAATTATAAAACACTACTACAAGAAATCAAGAGTGACCTGAACAAATGGAAGAATACCCCATGCTCATGGACTGGCAGACTCAATATAGTAAAGATATCAGTTCTACCCAAGGTATTATATAAGTTCAATGCTATCCTGATATGAATACCACCATCCTTCTTCAAAGAATTGGAAAAACAGATTACCAACTTCATATGGGGAGGGAAGAAGCCCAGAATTAACAGAGAACTCCTCAAGAAGAAGGACAAAGTGGGAGGGCTTGCTCTACCTGACTTTTGCACCTACTATATGGCCACAAAAGTCAAGACAGCGTGGTACTGGTATAAGGACAGAGATTCAGACTGATGGGAAAGGGCTGAAGACCCAGAAATAAAAACATCAGCATACAGGTAACTAACTGATCTTTGATAAGGGCCCAAAAAGTATTAAATGGAGAGCAGATGCCATCTTCAATAAATGGTGCTGGAAAAATGGATATATACCTGCAGAAAAATGAAACAAGATCCTTACCTCACTCAATGCACAAGAATAAACTCAAGGTGGATCATAGAACTTGAGATAAAACCCCAAACAATTGGGGCCATTAATGAGGGAATTGGGACAAACCTGAGAACCTTGGCACAGGGAATACATAGGCTATCAGAAATAGGGAAGGATGCAAATACAGAGGAGTCACAAATAGACAAGTGGGATATACTGATGATAAGACAACTGTGTACATCGAAAGAATTCACCAAGAGAGTAATAAGAGAGCCTGCCGACTGGGAAAACATCTTTAACAATGACACATCAGACAAAGGCCTTCTTACTAAAATCTACAATACTTTTGAAAGCTTACAATAAGAGAAAAATGAACTGCCCACTGAGGAGGTGGGCAAAGGACCTGAACAGAAGTTTCACAGAGTCTGAAATTGGAATGGCCAATAAACATATGAGAAAATGTTCCCGATTATTAGCCATAAGAGAAATGAAAATCAAAACAACTATGAGATACCACTTAACACCCTCAAAGATGGCTCAATTCAAAAAAATCAGAAGGCAACAAGTGTTGGAGGGACTGTGGAGCAATAGGAATTTTCATCTACTGCTGGTAGACTTGTAGATATGTACAACCACTATGGAAATAGATTTGGCAATTTCTGAAACAGATGGAAATTGAGCTACTGTAAAACCCAGCAATTGACCTACTGGGCATTTACCCACAAGAGGGAAGATAAAAACCATGGCCAAACATCAGTGCTCCAATGTTCATTGTGGCACAGTTCATAGTCACAAGGAGTTGGAAACAACCCAAATTCCCATCAACAGATGAATGGATTAAAAAACTGGTGTATCTATATGCAATGAAGTACTACACATCGTTAAAAAGCAGTGGTGAATGCATGAAGCATATAGCCGCATGGGAAGAACTGGAGGAAATTATGCTAAGTGAAGTAAGCCCAGCAAAAAAGGACCAGGATAACATGAGTCCGCTGAGGTAAGTTTATTTTAAAAAAAGAAAAGAAAAGAAAAATGCAAAAGGAGTCCAGGTAGTATGGCAGGGGTGAGATCAAATCCAGGGGTACATTTGGTAGCCAAATAAAGTGTGTTGGGGGGGGGGTGAAGGGAAGAAAGGGGGAAAAAAAGAGATGTGTGCCAGGGGAAATGGGCACTGACCCATGCAAGGGGAAGGTATTGTTTGTGTCTCCACAGGGAAAGAGGGACCAGACTTAAATCCAATGTTCCAGGATGCAAATGCAACGTGCTGGCAAGGAGTAGGGAGTCAGTGAAAGGGCCTGAGGGCTCAGCCCACATCCCAGCTATGTGGACAACTGCCCCTCCCCCAGGAAGAATTTACTTTAGAGGACAGCAAAGGGGAGCTGCAGATAGGTGAGAGAGGCATGTCTGATCAGAACACACAGGAGCAAATGAATGGGGAGGAAGAGAGAGTGGATCACATCCTGGCCCACCAGGCCTGGAGGATTGTATCCCCACTCTGAACAGTCAATGCACAGAGTGGACCATATGGCTGATCCCACTATGAGACTCCATCGCTCGCTGGCCCAGGACCCTAAGGGGGACAACACTGGAGACTCAGTATCAGGACTGGCCCAGACTGACCCCATGACACCAAGGCAAAATACTAAAGGCATGCGGCTAAACAAGCGGGGGAGCAGAGCAGGGAGCTCCCAAGGGAGTACAAAGGATAGACTCTGGGACCAGAGCATGGGACCTGACTGGAGGACATGCCTAGAGTTCAAAAATCAGACCTTGATCAATTTACAGGTTTTTCTTTCTTTTTAAATTTTTTTCTTTTTAAAAAAATTAATTTATTCTTTTATAGGTCATTGGTATTCTTTTTTGTTGTCATTGCTGTGTTCTCAATCATCACCTGTCTTGCTATGCCTTGTTTTTTGGTTCATATTATTATCTCTACAGCTCTATCTAGATAACATAGGCTGGATGAACAGTCTGGAGGAGAAAACAACTGGACCAATGGTTGAGGGGGGACATGGGAGAGGGGAGATGGGGGTAAGGAGGTGGTGTTGACCAATCCAGGGTCAGGGGAGCAACAAGTGATCAAAAATTAGTGACAAGGAGGTTGTGAGAGGTCTGGTAGGGATTTAGCAAGGGCAATGTAACCGAGAGAAATTACTGAAACCCAAATGAAGCCTGAGCATGATAGTGGGACAAGAGGAAAGTAAAAGGAAATAGAGGAAAGAACTAGGTGACAAAAGGTATTTATAGAGGTCAAAATATAGGCATGTACATATATAAATATATTTATATAGAATGGTGGGGAAATAGAGCTACGTGCATATATTTATAGTTTTAGTATTAAGGTAGCAGATGGACATTGGGCCTCCACTCAAGTACTTACTCAATGCAAGAACACATTGTTCTATTAAATTGTCATTCCATGATGCACACCTTCCCGACACAATCGCTGAAAACAAATGTGTGCATAAGTAAATGTGGTGAAGAAAGCTAATGGTGCACAGCTATCAAAATATATAGCCTCTGGGGCCTTAAAGACTTGAATATAAACAAGCAGCCATCTAGCTGAGAAGCATTAAAGCCCACATTGAAGAAGCACACCAGCCTGTATGACCACAAGGTGTATGAGGGACCAGGTATTATACACCAAAGAACAAAAAATCATATCAGTGGGTGCCCACCTTCCCGGTATAATCACTGAAGATGCACATGTGCATAAGCAAATGTGGTGAACAAAGCTGATGGTGCCCAGATATCAAAAGATAGAGCGTCTGGAGTCTTAAAAGCTTGACGATACACAAGCAACCATCTAGTTCAGAAGCAACAAAGCCCACATGGAAGAAGCACACCAGCCTGTGTGACCATGAGGTGTTGAAGGGATCATGTATCAAGCATCAAAGAACAAAAAATTCAAATCATTGTAAATGAGGGTGAGTGCAGAGTGGAGACTCAAAGCTCATCGGTAGGCAACTGGATACCCCCTTACTGAAGGGTTCTTATGAGGAGATGAGCCATGCAGGGTAGCAACAATGAAACATATAACTTTCCTCTAGTTCTTAAATGCTTCCTGCCCCCACTATCATGATCACAATTCTACCTTAAAATCTGGCTAGACCAGAGGATGTACATTGGTACAGATAGCAACTGGAAACACAGGGAATCCAGGACAGATGACCCCTTCATGACCAGTGGTGAGTGTAGTGATGCCTGGAGGGTGGAGGGAATGTGGGGTGGAAAGGGGAAACCGATGATAAGAATCTACTTATAGCCTCCTCCCTGGGGGATGGACAACAGAGAAGTGGGAAAGGGGAGACATCAGACAGTGTAACACATGACAAAGTAATAATAATTTATGAATCATGAAGGGTTCATGAGGGAGGGGGAATGGAGGGTGGAAAATGAGGAGCCGATATTAAGGGCTGAAGCAGAAGGCAAATGTTTTGAGAATGATGATGGCAACAAATGTACAAATGTGCTTGACACAATGTATGTATGGATAGATTTTGATAAAAGTTGTACCAGCCCCCAGTAAAATGATTTTTAAAAAAAGAACCAACCACTGGCCAGGCTATGTAACAAGGGAAATGTTCAGAAAGTGCAATGACTGGTACTGTAGCTCATGATAGGAAAGTCCTTTCCTAGCAAGACAGAATGCTGCGTCTTTCCTAGTCATGCCTCCCGGAAAGGGAAGAGATCTTTCCCTTCCAAACTTCCACTTCCATTGGCATGGTGGTCTACGTCTTTCCACACGCTGGAGGAAAACTGGGGGTGGGACGCTTTGCAATCAGAGGACTCTGCTGTATCCACTGCTTAAGGTGGAGGCTCTCAACTGGGTTCCCTCCCCTACCCCCCGCCTTGTTCTTTAGGGTAAACACTAACAACTGGTTCCCCGGCTGCATGCCCGTCTCTCTTAACAGGGAACCTCTCTTTCTTTATAATATTTTGCTTTCACACTCGCCAAGAAGTCATGTTAGATACCCATGTGATCTACTCATGTAGATCCAACCCAGGAGACACCCTGAGTACAGAGAGTCGGGTGTGGATTCATCTGGAAATATTTTCAGTGTTCAAGGATGGTGTACTGTGTAGTGAGATGAGAGTTCACGAGGAAAACAGATAAAGATCTCTGAGGCCAAATTGGTGCTGAAGGTTTCTTTGTCAGCTCCATTGATGACACACCTGGTGCCTTCTGTGGGAATTGGACTGTAATGTTAATGTGCTGAATAAAGAGCTCAGAGTAAAATGGGAAATGCAAAAGTGGAGAAATGGTCATATTTTGGGCACACAGATGCACACACATGTTTGTGTGTCAGAGAGTGCATAGGTGAGAAGCCATTTGAAGCCGTTGGAGATAGCCATGGTCTGTCTGCCCCTAGAATGTACAAAGGTCTAAGGAAGTCAGTAACTTGTCCTGAAAGTCTGCAACTCTGTTTATTTCTACTCCTGGACCCAAGCAACCTTTGTTATTAAAGTTGGGGGATTTCGTAATAGTTAGTACATCAATTATTGACTCAAGAGACTCACTGCCATTCTATCAATTCCAACTCGTAGCGACCCTATCAGATATAGTAGAACTTCCCCCTTTGGGTTTCTTTTTTGTTTTTTAAATCATTTTATTGGGGGCTCTTATAGCTCGTATAACATTCCACACATCAATTGTATCAATATCAAGCAGATTTGTACATATATTACCATCATCATTTCCAAAACATTTTCTACTTGAACCCTTGATAAACATTCCTCATTTTCCCCTCCCTATTTTATCCTCCTACCCTCATGACTCCTTGATCAATTATATACTGTTATTATTATTTTGTATCTTACACTGTCCATTTCTTACACTGCCTGTGTCTTCCTTCACCCACATTTCTGTTATTCGTCCTCTTGGGGAGGGCTATATATCCAACCTTGTGATGGGTTTCCCTGTTCTCCCCCTCCCTCCTTCCTGGAAATTCCCCTATCATCATGATATTGCTACTCCCATTACTGTTCCTAAGGAGGTTATCTGTCCTGAATTCCATGTATCAAGAGCTCTTCTCTGTACCAATGTGTGTTCTCCAGTCTAGCCAGATTTGTAAAATAGAACTGGGACATGGTAGTGGTGGGCGGGGTAAGGAAGCATTCAAGAACTAGAGGAATCATGTGTTTAATCAGTGTTATTCTACAGCATGGTTGAATCACACCTTCTTTATAACCCTCTGTGGGGGAATATCCAGTTGTCTACAGATGGGCTTTGGGTCTCCAACTCCAACCGGCCTCATTCACATCAATATAGTTGTTTGTTTGGGATCTTTTGATACCTGATACCTGATCCCATCAACTCCTCATGATCACACAGTCTGGTATGCTTCTTCCATGTGGGCTTTGTTGTTTCCCTGATAGTTGACTGCTTATTTAACTTCAAATCTTTAAGAACCCAGATGCTACATCTTTTATTAGCAAGGCACCACCACATTTGCTTATGCACCCATTTTGTCTTCAGCAATCATATTGGGAAGGTGAATATCAGAGTGCCAGGTTATTAGAACAAAGTGTTTCTGTGTTAAGGGAGGCCTTGAGTAGAGGCCCAAAGTCCGTCTGCTGTCTTAGTACTTAACATATAAATATATGTACATAGATCTATTGCCCTATTGTTATATAAAATATATTTACATATATCCATGCTTATAACTATATCTCTATAAAAGCTATTGTCTCCTATTTCTTTCCTTTATTTCCTTTCACCTTCCTCTTATCCCACTATCATGCCCACCCTCCTTTCAGCTCTGAGCAATTCCTCTTGGATACATTGCAATTGATTAAAACCCACCAGGCATTATACACCCTCCTCACCATCAATTTAGATCTCTTGTTGTTCCCTAATCCCTGGGTTTGTTGGCTCCCACTCCCACTCCCCACCCCCTCCTCTCCTATGTCCCACCCAAATCATCAGAGTCCCGTTGTTTTCTCCTCAGGGTTGTTCATCCTGCCTGATATATATATATATATATATATATATATATATATATATATATACATAGGATGAATAAGCATTGGACTGCTATATATATATATATATAGACATAGGATGAATAAGCATTGGACTGCTAACCAAAAGGTCAGAGGTTAACCCACCCCCCACCCACCGGAGCTCCACAGTAGAAAGATGAGACTCCCTGCTCCTGTAAAGATGGACAACCTCAAAAACCCTACATAAGGTCTTCCTGAGCTGGAAACAATTGGATGGTGGTGGGTTTCAAGTGCCTTGGACCATGTTTTCTTTTTCCAGGGCTTCCATAATGAAGTACCCCACAGCTGGTGGCTGACACATCAGGAATTTTTTCTCTCGCATCTTTGGAGGTCAAGAATGTGAAATCAGGGTGGAAGGATCTTACTCAGTCTACTCTAGGCACAGACCCTCCTTCAGCTTTCTCTTGCTTCTCCTTGGCCTATCACTGCAAGCCCTGCCTCCATATTTCCGTGGCTGCATCCTCTGTGGGGTTCTTTGATAGGTACACTACGTACAGTGGGTTAATAGTCACTCTACTCAAATATGGACTCATGTTCATTCACAAAAATCTCATTCCCAAAGAAAGTCACATTCACAGGTATGTAGACCAGGTATGGTGAGACTTACCATATATACTTGAATATAAGCTGACCTGAGTATAAGCTGAGGTACCTAATTATTACCTGGGAAACCAAAAAAACTGATTGACTCAAGTATAAGCCTAGGGTGGGAAATGCAGGATGTGAATTAACACAGAGACCAGAGGGGAGAGACGGAGCACAGCCACAGACACATCCTTACCAGTTCAGCTGCCGGTGTAAGTGAATCACTACGGGTGCTTCTGCGAATTGGAGCCGTCCATGTCACAGGATGGCTCTGATTGGTTAGATGTGAGTAAACAAACATTCAAAGCCCTGCAGTGTCAGCAGAATTAAAAGATCAAAGAATTTTCCCACAACTTTTTCCTAAGGCCCCTTTACTATATTGAGAATAAGACATGGAGGGCTCAAAAACCAGGTGGTGATGACCAGTGGACTTAATTGGCCAGATGTCAGTAACTACATTGCTTTCACTGTCCCCGTCTTCTGTTTGTTCCAGGTTCTCAGCACTTATCAGAAAATAACTCAAAACCAAACTCACTGCCCGGAGAGTGGATTCCAACCCCTAGCAGCCTTAGGAGAGGAAACCTGCCCTGTGGGTTTCCAAGACTGTAACTTTTTACAGGAATAGAGTCTCATCTTTCTCCCCTGGAGCAGCCAGGGGATTTGAACTGCCGACTGTGTGGTTATCAGCCCAACACATAATCCACTATATAGCCAGGGCTCCGTATCAGGAAAAAACAAAACTCACTGCCATCAAGTCAATGTCAACTCACCACTGTAGGATGAATAGAACAGCCCCCGTGAGTGCCTGAGACGAACTCTTTGCATTCTTTCTCCTCTCACGCGTCTGGTGGTTTCAAACTGCGGACTTTGCTGGTAGCAGCCTAGTGCGTTACCACGACAGCCCAGCAAACTCCTATCTGCCTAACCCAGCCCCAAGCCTTTCCTTTCTTTAGCATTCTCCACATTTAAAACAGTTCCTTTTTGAAGCTAACATTGGAGAACTACTTAAAGGCATGCAGAGGGCAGGTTTTATGGGGCTGTTGATTTTTAACGCATTTCCTTGTAATCAGTATTTCTTTTTTTACAAACACAAACCAGCACATATTTTTCCCTCTTGTTGGGAAGTGATTCCTATTGCTGTACAAGAGGGTGGGGCTTTTGATTGTTTTGTTTTTCCGCTTGCTGCTTGACCATCATTTAACTATTTTAAGATTTAATTTGTTTGACAATATCCCCAACCTAGAAATTGATTCCTAGGTCTGTTTCCCTACTTTTTATCAACAATGTGAAAATCAGCTGCTCTGTTTTCTCAGTTCTCCAACTCTCAGCTGCCTTTTCTGTTTCATTTTCTCTGAGATTTCTGGTAAGGCGTGAACGTGTGTGAGCAAGCCAGGAGATCCAGAAACTAGAGTCTGCTCCCGGAGTCAGTGACACACGACTGAGATCGGGCTCAGTAGTGGCTCGCCAGGCATTTGGGGATGTGTTTCTATGCTGCTATGCGTCAGAGGGGCCTCAACGGCAGAGAGTTTGGGTTTTGGTATTTTCTATGTAATATCTTCCTCAACTTTGTCTGCTTACATACATCCTGGGGAGTTAACCAACTGTAATTTAATATGTATTAGGAAACTAGCCTTTTGAAAATGCAAAAAAATTTTAATTTTAATAAATCATTTTATTGAAGACAAAAGTTTTTTAAGAACTTCCATTTTTTTTTCACATACAAGGGGACGTCAAAAGGTCCATGGAAAAGATCCATTTTTATTTTTTATTTTTCCATGAACTTTTTTTCTATCCAATAGAAAAAGAAAAACAATACCAATATGGTTTTAAAGGGAGTGCTACTATTTACCAAGAATCGATTTCCCTAGGGGTGTTCTTTATTACAAACACCACTCCAAATCTGGGCACAACGCCCTGAAGATACATAAAATGTTGACTTGGCATGAGTCGTGATGAGCTATAAATATTGAGCGAAAGCAACAATCTGAAGCAGTAAGCTTTCAACAGTACACAGAATGCAAGGAACTTTCATCGCTTCTCAAAAGGGAAGATGCAAGGGGTAAGAAAAAGAAAAGAAATTAATCGGAATGAATGTTCTCTTTTGACTGGCTTTTGAATCAGAAACTTCCATTGAAAGAGAGTATGAAATTTCCAGAACATATATAGTAAATATAAATTGATTTGTGGATATTCTGATTCAAAAATTACTCCATGATAACAAAAGTAGTGACCGATCTCACAGTTGTGGGTGGAAGAGTCGATACCCCTGTGCTTGTCTCCCACACATTATTTGTTAACCAAGTTACAATAAAAAGGGATCATTATGATTTTTGGAGAGCTTCAGAGAGTTGATGGGAAAATGGAGTGAGAAGATAATTTAATGTTTTCCAGAAATTTTTTTAAGCTCCCCACTGCTTGCTTTGTAACACTGTCTTTCACAGAAAATACCGACCAGGCACCGCGATAGAATCAGAAGCTGTAGCAAAAACTGCAGGGGAAACAAGGAGGAAAATCTATATATCCAGAAAATATATCCCTGGACAAGCTTCAAATTCTTGTTAAAAATAGTTTAGAATTTTTTGTAAAGCTCAATCTAAACTCACCTTCTGAAACAACACTGAGAGCAATGGAAGACTGAAGTTCATTAAAACAACAGAAGGAGCCCTGGGAGTTAATGCCCTGAGTTGCTCACTGCAAGGCCATTGTGGCAAATTCACTAGCCACTCAGCTGGGGAAAGGTGAGGTTACCTATTTCCATGGAGATCGAAAGTCTCAGAAACCCTGGGGGGGGGGGAGAGGGGGTTCTATAGTTCTATCCTATCCCATAGGGTCGCTGTGAGTCAGAATCTCCCTGAAGGCAGTGCATGAGGGGAAACGACATAGGTTCTGAGGACCACTCCCAGGAAACGGCACATCAAGGCAGTTTGTCTTTGCTCTCCCCTGGAAGCTGCTCACCAATGAGCTCCCAGCCCCATGTGTGTCTCCTCAACCAGAGGAGTGCCAGCATCGGAGAACACATCCTCTCAATGGGGGTCATGTACAAGGCTCAAAGGAGAAAACCTGCCTTAAGTTTTTTGAGATTTCAAATAGGTAGAGGAGACCTGGAAGGAGCCCAGGTGCCATGATGGATGATGTGCTAGGTTACTAACACAAAGCCAGTCGTTCGAACCCACCAGCCTCTCCATAGGAGAAAAAGGAGGCTTTATGCCCCAGTAAAGGTGGTTGGCCTTGGGAACCTATTGGGGGCAGTTCTGTCTTCTCCCACAGGGTGACTTCAGTCATAACTGATGCAAAAGCAGTACGTTTGGCTTTGGTTAGGAGACCTGGTGGTCAGGCAAGCATTGGGCTGCTGACAGCAAGATCAGTGGTTCACACCCACCACTTGCTCCTCAGGAGAAAGTGGAGACTGTCTGCCCCAGTAAAGATTTACAAAGCCTCTTAACTCCCATGTAGGACTCTCCTGCTTGGGTTTAATGATGTAGTGGCTTGTGCGTTGAGCTGCTACCCACAGGTCAGCAGTTAGACTCTGCCAGCTGCCGTGGGGGGGTAAAGATAAGTTTGTCTGTGTCTACAAAGATTTACCAGTTCTATAGATCAATATGTCTTATAGGTCAATATCCTATAGATCAATATGGGTGAGAATCTACTTGTTGACAGTGGGTTTATGACCTAAACATAAGAACTAAAACCGTAAAACCCTTAAAAAGAAATGCAATGGGGTAATGATTCAGAATCTAGTTTTTAGCAAAAGATATGGCCCCCAATGTCTGAACAGCAACTACAAAAGAGATAAACTGAATGTCTTCAATTTTTTTAAAAAAATGTACATTAATGACCTTTATTAAGAAAGTGAAGAAACAACCTATAGACTGGGAAAAGATATTTGGTAACCATATACCAGATGGAATCCTGGAGGCATAGTAAGTGGGTTACATGATGGACAGCTAAGCAAAAGGTTAGCAGTTAGAAACCTCCAGCTACTGAGAGAGAGAAAGATGAGGCTTTCTGCTCCAGGAAACCCACAGCGTTGGGTTGGCCTAGACCTCATGGCATCACTTCAAGTTGAAATTAACTCAATGGCATTGAGTTTGTTTCTTTCTATTAGGTAGTATTTTAATATTACATAATGCATACATAATTCTGACAATTCAGCAGCAAACACACAACTCAATTTTTTAAATGGATAAATGACTTGCTTGAATAGATATTTCTCCAAAGAGCCAATAAATACAATTTCATGTTCAATGTTTATTAATTACGGTTATTATATGCTACTCATTCAACTCTGACTCATAGGGATTCTATAGCAGAGTGGTTCTCAACCGGTGGTCACAACCCCATTTGGGACTTGAACGACCCCTTCACAAGGGTCACCCAATTCATCACAGTAGCAAAATTACAGTGATGAAGTAGAAACAAAAATAATTTTATGGTTGGAGGGTCATCACAACCTGAGGAACTGTATTGAACGGTCACGGCATTACCTCCCTAATGGTTGAGAAGCACTACCATAGACTTGCAAATCAAAACCACAATGAGACACCACTACACACGATTTAGAAGGTTATTAATGGGGGGTAGAGTGGAAAATAATAAATTCTAGTGAGGAAATTGGAATATTCATCCACTGTTGGTAGACTTGTAAAATGGTATCGACACTCTGGAAAATAGCATGGCAGATCCTCCATAAGTTAAACAGATAATTATTATATCACCCATTGTGATAGATGAGTTTGTGTCAACTTAGTTGGGCTTAGATTCTTAGAGGTTTGGCAGTCCCGGACTACTAATCCCTCTGTTGTGACTTCATTGAACCCGAGGGGAGACATAACACTATTACATTCGTAGTGTGGAAGGTGGCATTTTGTCTACTTTGCTGGGCCAGTATTATCAGTGGTCTGGCAGTTGAGGCCTGGTAATCCCCCATGGTGTGACCTAATCAATTCCATGATGGGATCTACTGGGAGCAGATGGGATGGAAGGCACCCTGCTTACTTAGGTCACAGCCTTGATGCAATTGAAAGATGTTTTTTCTTGGGTGTGGCCTACTTTCTATATCAATAGATGCTGTTGAAGCTTACTTGCTTTTTGCTAGGTCTGGATCCTGCATCTGGTCCATCAACCTCTGTTTCTTTGGGCTTGTGCCTGCCTTACTGACTGACAATCCTGGAAATCATCAGTGGCCTACCATCTGACCTTCCAATCTTGGATCCATTCCCCTTTCCAGTCATAAGCCTGAACTTACCTTGGCTTTATCGACCTCTGGGGTCTATGGAGTTCCTGTTGATCCAGGTTTATCAGCTCCTGGGGTTACATGAGTCAAAAGGAAAATTGACTTAGCATCTGTACCACAGTCTTGAAAGCAGCCTGGACTTGCCTGTTCCTGTAACTCTGTGGCCATTTTCTTAATATAAATTGTGTGTGTGCACACAACATTCCAAACTTACTTCCGATGAGTCAGTGCTGAGTCATAGTGACAACCAACAATAGAATATGTCTTGGAAGAAGGACAGCCAGAGTGCCCCGTAAGGGCAACGATGGCAAGACGTTAGTCTCATGCACTTTGGACATGTTGGTGAGGTAGAGGGGTAGCAAAAAAAAAAAAGGAAGGCCGTGGAGAAGATGAATTGACAGTGGCTGCAACAATGGGCTCAAACCTAAGAACAATTGTGAAGTGGGTGCAGGCCCAGGCAGTACACTGTGTGGCTATGAATGAGTACAGATTGGATCGCACCTCATAATATACTAAGGATGCCATTCTATGCTCTGTTAATCGAGTATTGTAAGTTTTTCGGCATGAACGGTTTCTGTTCTGAGCTTTGCTCTCTGGAGGCTCGTATTCTGGCCCTCTCTGACCGTACTCTTCCTCACAGATGAAGCGTATAGCTGAGTAAAGGAGACATTCTCCTGAGTGACGCAGGCTTCCTCCTTGCAGACCTGACTATTGGTATCTGACAGCCGGGTAGCATTGTTCTTTTCCCGGGAAATGGCTCAGGTACTTGTCCAGGCCCTACAGGACTCCTCTCCCAATGATGGGCCAAAGAGTAGACCATGTCTCTGGACACACATTATTCTGAAGAGGGCTGATCAGGAGATAAATGTGAGCATTTTGACCAAGGTTTAGAGGTGAGAAAAGTGGCTAAGCATTGAGGATTGGCTCTGAGGTCAGGTTTAGCCACAATTCCAATCAATCCCAACATTACAGATGATATGAAATGAGGCACAGAGATGAGGTTTTCTTCATTCTGTTGTTTCATTATAATAGTTTCTGGCATGTGATATGAAATTCATTAAAGTTTATGGAACTGGAAACTGAAAGATAATAGTACATTCAACCTGCACTTTTAAAGAATGAAATAGTACAAGGTGGGAAGGAAGTTTGCTAATTCATGAATTCTAACCATTTGCCAGAAATTGTGTATTCTCAGTTGAATTATGCACCTCCCAAAGTATGCATCGGAACCCTATCCCCTACGTCTATAGATTTCATTCCTTTGGAAAGATAGATTTCTTTGTAATGTTAATCAGATCATATTTGAGTAGGGTGGGTTCTAAATCTAATCACTTCTGAGTTACAAAACAAGCAGATTAAACCCAAAGATGCATATACAGCAGGGGGATATAGACAGCATGTAAAGATCATCTCTAGATCCATGTCTAGAGGCAGTTGTGTAAACAGAACAAGGGAAGACTGCATGGATTAAAATCAGGAAAGTTGATCATTAATGTTGTATCCTCTCACTATACTTATTCACTCTCTATGCTGGGCAAATCGTCAGAGAAGCTGGAGTACTTGAAGAAGAATGTGGCATTAGGACCAAAGGAAGACTTATTAACAATCTGTAATATAAGGATGACACCACCTTGCTTGTTGCAGGTGATCAGGACTTGAAGCTCTTGATGCTGAGGATCAAGCATTGCAGCCATCAGTGCAGCTTACAACTCAATGTAAAGAAAACCAAAATCCTCAGAACTGGGCCTGTAGGTCACATCATGATAAATGGAGAAAAGATGGAAGTTGTCGGGGATTTTGTCTTACTTGAATCCACAACCGTCAAGAAGTCAAAAGATGTATGGCATTAGGTAAATCTGCTGCACAAGACCTCTTTAGAGTGCTGAAGAGTGCGGATGTTACTTTGAGGACTGAGGTGCGCCTGGCACGAGCAATGATAATTCTCATTTCCTCATATGCATGTGAGAGTCAGGCATTGAGTGAGATCAAGGAAGAATCGGTGCATTTGAATGGTGGCTCTGGAGAAGAATATTGAAAATACCATGGACGGTTAAAAGGACAAACCATTCTGTCTTGGAAGAAGTACAGCCAGACTGCTCCTTAGAAACAAGATGGCAAGACTTGATCATATGTACTTTGGACATGTTTTTAGGAGAGGCGAGTCCCTGGAAAAGGACCTCGTGTTTGGTAAAGTGGAGGGGCAATGAAAGAGAGGAGGGCCTCCTGGAGATGGATGGGCACAAAGACTGCCGCAATGGGCCACGGCACAGGCACACTTGGGAGGATGGGGCGGGACCAGGCAGTGTGTCCTTCTGTTGGTCATAGAGTTGCTGTGCGTTGACACTGCCCACTGGCACCTACCAACAGCACCAACGAGGATCCCCTACAAGCCTAGGTATGAGGGAACCCCCAAGACTACCAGCAAGGAAGGAAATATCTTTGCACAGACAGCCTTTTTGGAATATTTACATCGCAAAAACTGTGAGAAAATACATTATTGTTCTGCAAAACGATCTCCTTTTTTTATGTGTGAGAGAACTTTATATTAAGAAGTAACTATGCATCAATAAAACTTCTAGTCCAGTCCAAATCCTGTCCATAAGTTCAATATTAACCCACAAGTCTGAGATTAGCTTATGAATTCCTCTTCAGACTCTTGCAACACATGCAATGATGCTGAAGGCAGGAAGATCCCAGGCCAGTGGGTGGAAGCATCCCCAGGGCTCTGGCTGCCATCAACACGGCTCCATCTGGCTTGCCCACAGAATATCAAGCAGAGAGAGTGCGTGTATCCCTCCCCCAGGGCGGAAACAGGAGGTCTCAGAAACCTCAGGAGAAAAGCCAGGCCCACACAGAGGCCTCATTGGCTATGACCTGATTCAATCAAGGTGACAGGAAATTATGCAGCTGCCACATCAACTCTAATTGTTGATGGTACCTATAAGGATGTCCCCCCAAAAGCTAACTTGATATCGTTTTCTTCCTACTCCTCAGATAAAGGCCTTGGTTTTCACCACATTAAAGATGTCTTGGCCAGCTTCCTTTTACTGTGGATTCCATTCAATTCCTTTCACTGTAGATCCAAGCAAGCAAGCAAAATCCTTCACTGGAGGGCAACTGGAGAAGACAGTCTTATCCCAAACCACAAGTACTTCAGGGCCTGAAGCGGTAGAACTGTCTTTTTGTGGTCTCTCTGTCACAGCAGTACGAGGTACCCGGGACACTGAAGGAAGTGTGAAGCAGCTTCAAAGAGTTTGTGGACAAATGGAAATACAAGACATGGAATTTTTTCCATGAAGCTTTTGAAGGAAAAAAAATTGCCATGAGTTAATTGTGACTCATAGTGATCCTACTATATAGGTTTCTGAGGCTGTAAATCGTTGTGGCGGCAGAACGCCTCATCTTTCCCCCATGCGGAGGCTGGTGGCTTTGGATGACTGACCTTGCAGTTAGCACCCAATGTGGAGCCAGCAGCCTTGTCCTGTGTAGGGGTTAACATTCTGAATCTTCAGAACTCTACAAGGTAGGAGCCATCATTAGGTAACTTCATTTTCAGAGGCGTGGGCTTTGCAGAGTGAACTGAGGGACGTGTCCAAGGACAAGTTAAAGACAATGGGAGGTATAAAAACAAATAAATAGGATAGATACTAATAAAAGTTCCTGGGGGGCAGGGTGGGATAGGGAGGGGATAGAGGGGAGCTGGTATCAAAGAGTTCAAGAAGAAAGAAAATGGTTTGAAAATGATGGTGGCAGAAATTGTCCAATGATGCTTGATGTAATTAAATGCTGGGTTATTATAATATCTGTAAGCGTTTCCAATAAAATGATTTTTATTAAAAAAGGACAACGGGAGCATGGGACAGACCCCGGAGATGTCTGGGCGTGCTGCTTCCTGACACCCCCACACAGAGGAAGGCAGTGACACCCATTGGAGAGCCAGCACACCAAGGGTGACCCCCAGGGGCCTGTGCTAATGGGATCGGAAACTGGATTGCACGCATTTCAGGAATAAGCAGGGGGAACATCTGAAACATGTAAACAACAATAAGGTTCCAAAATAGGAAGGACCATTTGGATGGAAATAAGAGAAAGCTCAGGCACTGTGTGGACTGTGAGCTGGGGGAGTGTCCCAGAGGAAGCCGGGAGGTCTTCTCTGGAGGCCCTTGCTGCAGAAGGGCTTCTGGCCGCTTCTTAGCACAGGATGTGAGAGGAATGTATGGGGGCTGACTTGGTCTCCACATCCAAATCGTAAGAGCAACACAAGTTTTACATTAAAATCTTTAAAAATGTAACTTGTTCTTCCCAACAGCTTTTCATGTATGAAATAATAAAAGTAGTCACCATGTGTCTTAAAAAGTTACTTAAAGGTTGCTTTATGTTCCAACTAATTTGGATGAAGTGATTTTTTTTTTTTTAGTAAGATTCAGGAAAGCAATGATTTTGTCATTTGGGATACCATTCTAAAGTCCCCAAATCAGTAAAATGGCAGGGGACAAAAACTGGCCCACAAGCTTCCAAGCACAAAATGTTGATTTACCTTAAGTTATACCTTCCTGTCAGTCAGTACAGCAAGTCGGTCTCTTCTTCTCCACACCCACCTTTCTTCACCCATCTTTCCAAAGATGGGGTCAACGTGTTTGGTGACTCACACTGTGTTACCACCACCTGCCTGTCAACTTGGATGCACTGTGGGGCTCGTGCGCCATGACCCTGCTGGAGACAACGCCACTGGTGTGTGAAAGACCAGCAGGGTCATCACGGTGGACAGTTTTCAGAAGGACTTCCAGACTAAGAGAGATAAGAAGCCAACTGTGGAACAACTCTACTCCCAAAAATTAGTCAAAGAATTCCCTGGGATCATAAGAAAACACTGCCCAGGATAAGGCTAGAAGATGAGCCCCAACGTGGGCGGCTGCTTTATCACGTTCAGAGGCTGTCCATCTGGGGAGCGGCATGCCAGTGAGGACTGGGAAGACCAGGCAGGGCCAGGAGTGGGCTTGTGTTCTGTTAATGAGCGCCAAGTCACAAAGTATCACGAGGAAATCACAGGAACCTTCACTAAACAGGCATTTCAAAAGGTGAAGCTATTGTTTCTTCACTATCCCCTCCCCCCCCCCCCCCCCCCCGCTCCTCACTTCTGACGGCGATGTTTCCACCTTTCTGGCCCTTCCCCCAAAGACTTCTGCACTCTTTACTGTCTACCACATCCAAGTGACACTCTGGGCATTTTTAAGGGCCTCAAATTGTGTTCCTTCAAGTTGATCTTTGAGTTTGGGGAAGTAAAGGACAAAACCTAAAGGCGCAAGATCAGAACTGTAGGATGAGAGGGGTTAGGTTCCCAGTGAAATTCTCTCAGGATAGGCCTTCCTCCCCTGGAAGAATGACTAGGTGCATTGTAGTGAGGGGTGGGTGGGTGGGAATTGTATCCCATGCAGGTTACAATTTTCTCCAAACTTCCTTTGTTAAAACTACTAACGCCCCATGAATGCCCTTTGTCCTTCAAGAAAATCTATCAAGATCACCCCTTTGGAATACCATCAAACAATCGTCATCACCCCCTGCCCTACTGAACCACTCTGCCCTGAACTTCACTGGCCCAGCTGATCCCCTCAGAAGCCAGTATTCTGCGTGGAGTCGCTTTGGAAAGCACCCCGAAGAATCCAAGCCAAGTGTATCACAGAGAGGACTTGTCCGCGGTCATCTGCCAATCGCAAAGATATGGTTAAACAAGTTTTGTTCGGAATAAACCCAAACCGGTTTATTTGATCTACCTGTTTGAGTCCCAGTAGCAATACCTTTTGACTTACGCCCATAAATAGGGTTGCCGTGAGTCAGAGCAGACTCGGTAGCAACAAACAACTCCACTCGTGCGAAAATGTGTGAGGGTGGGATGCCCTGCATATCTGCATTTGTGGGACATCCTGTCTCAGCCTTGCCTCCAGTCCTCTGTCCTTGCAGGTCCCTGCAGCCGCACATCTCGTTCACAACCCCAGTTCCCTTTGCGTCTCCCCTCTGGGCCATGACCATTGCCCTTGGGTGCAAGGGATCATTCCATTATTACTCTGAAAGGTGTAGCAAGGACAATCTAAGGTAATTGGGTCCCAAAAGAGCCCCCAAGTCTCAAACATAAGGAGAACACTCTGTGAGTCCTACCAAGGAAAAGTAAAGACAAAGGCCAAATGGCCTGGTGCTTGAGACCATTAGCAGGAATCCTAATGGCGTCCAAGAGTTTACAGAGAATGGAGGGACATGTGAGGACATGGAAGGACAGAGGAAACTGATGGAAGCATGATTGGCAACAGATCCATCGGCCACTGTTGCTGGAGGGTCGCTAGAGCTGGGAATGGGACCTTGATAGGGACACATTCTTCATGGGAGACTGAGACCTTCTTAGACTGGTCTTCCAACAAGGTGGTCATGGCACACCTCCATGGCTGTGAGACCGTGGGATGGCAAGTTCCATCAAAGACACACCCAGGCAAGCCTATCAAGGAGACTGTCCCTCTCTGAGCTGGTTAGCGGGGATAGTAATCCACTGTCTAAAGAACACTGCCAGGGCCATGACTGTTCACATTCCTGGTTAGTGGCCAGAAGGAAACTGAAGGAGTCTAATTGTGTGTGGGGACTCTGAATGGATTGGGGGCTTTTACTCTATTCTGTAGCCTTCAGTAAAAGTAGCGCTCAGACAGTAAGCTCCACTGCACTGCCCAACACTGTCCAGTTCCTTGCCATGCTGAAGTGGGGGCGGGGGGTGATGCTGGACTCTTGTTTCCTCACCTAGGGCTCTGATTCAGCTCTGCTCTGACCTTGGACCTAGCAACTGCATATGGGTTTCCATGAAACCCTCTCCCCTAGGGACTTCCCTAAGGGGGAGCAGAACACAAGGTCCCTTCCCAGAAACGAGCACACGCTAGACTTTTGAATGACTCCTTCCTCATCTAATTTTTATCTCACCTGGAGCAGGATGTCTTGCTCTGACCTCATTAGGCGTCGTTCCAAATCTTCGGTCTCATTCTAGCATCTAAGCTTATGAAACATCAAACCAGGAACCGACTTTTTGTCTTAGTGGATTTTTTCCCCTCCCGCTTGACACCCCGTTGAAGAAATCCCCAACACATGAGCTAAATTGGGGGAGGAGGTGGGGATTAGTGGTATAACTTACAAATTACTATGCCATTGCCATTGTTTAGGTAAAAAAACCAGACACCCCCCCAAAAAAAATTATAATCATAATCAGGGTCTTGTGAGTTTACTCAGGTGATCATGGGCAGGTCATTTCCTTTGAGGAATTGGGAGTCTTCATTCATATACTGAGTAGACATTTTTCTCTTTTTGTGGTTGACCTCTTTTGGGCCTTTGTAACACTTTATTCTCCAATTGAAATAGACATAGCAAGGGACTGCATTGTCTTCCCAGACAAAGAGCAGTGTGAGGTCTCCTGAACAAAGTGCCACGCGCTCCCCAAGCTGGGGGCACCTGGGTCATTTGCTCTCTTCTGGTTTTGGGGCTTCAAAGGTTCCTGGATTCACTTTACATTCCATTTTTTCCATGAGTTTCTTAAATTTTTAATTTACTCTTCAATCATAACCAGCGCTTCTAAGAGGTCAAGTTGGACAAACCCAATAAGCACTTCCTGAACTGAAAGCTTTGGTTAGAACTCTCCTAGTGGCTTCAGAAAAGCAAGGCCTGGCTCTCTATAAAAATTATAGCAAGCAAACAAAACAAAACACCTCCGTGAGCGGTTCAACTTGGTCACAGCAGGTCACTAGGAGTCAGAATTGACTAGCTGGCACTCAACCACCAGCAGCAGCCACTTGCAGAAATTATAAATAAGTGGGTTCCAAATTATTTCATCGAGGTTAAAATCTAATTTAAAAAATACTTATATTCCTGTAATTAACTTGTCTGGTATAATCCCAAAGTTTGGTTTTCTAAAATAAGTGAACTTGCATTTATAATGCATATGTATTTTTCATTGTTTTATTTTGAGGTGCTCTATTAGATACCAATAATTTTCATCTTTTTTCTATGATATTTTATATTTGTTTTGCTGTAAGATCTGGGGAAGACTTGGGGGCGGGATAAGAAGGGAGGGGGAATAGGTCACTGACTGCCTGACTGAGAGGTGTTTCACAAAAAGAATTAAAAATATATTTTTCAAGGATCAAGGGAAAGGTAAACTCTTAGGGGATTGACGAACATTTTAAACTGCTCAATTTAAAAAGATGATTTGAAATATAAACCTTTACCTAATTTACAATAGAAATTTCATAAACAAAAATAAAATGACATCAAATTAGATTCTTACAAAAATTTGAATGAATGGGTTTCACAAAATGTAGAAAGTTGGGGACAAAAGAAATGGCTGATAGTAAAAGTCCACCAGACATGGTCAGGTCTCCTTTTGATAATGTGTTCCAGATTTCAAAACACCCAGCTAACATGATACAAGAGTAAAACCTGCCTCCAAGAGAAACAGAAATAGCAAATATCATACAATTTTTACATTAGTGTGGCAGAAATCTCTTTCATTTTAGTCTAAAAGCTTTCCTGTATATTTTCCTTTTCTCATTAGTACTTTAAAATCTCTACCATCAGCTAGGTTAGTTCTATTATTATTAGCATTACCAAATGCCTTCTGGACATTACTTAAATTATATCTCAACCAACTGATGATGCTGCCTCTCAGGTAGAACAGGGATATATGTAAACTTAGAGATACAAACCGATTTTGAGCTAGTCTTTCATTGTAAGCCCTAATCTAGGACAAATTAGCTCCTGTGATGTTGCCTTGCGCAGTCCTTCTCCCTCGCGAAGTGATCACAGAGATGTGAGTACTACAGCAATGTGTGGTGAAGCAATTGGATGATGCCTTGCTTTAAAAAAATGCATCTGGGGTCTTAGAACAAGACATCTTCTAATTGAGCTAATCCACATTGGAGGAGCACAACACCTTGTTTGATCCAAGAATTTTGACTAAGAAAATCAAAGACCAGGGGAGGGAAGTATACTAGAGCCTAAATTCTGAGCACTTTGTTTGCAGAAGGCTATGGATGACAGTGAGAGGCTGCAACCCATTTGCAGGGTTCCCACAAAGAGTACGCCTCCAGAGAACTCCCCCAGACCATTGACCAAGGATGAATAGTCTTGCCTGAAACAGAGCACATTGGAAAATGGATTATTGCAGATATAGTTAGGTTAAAAGTTAACATTATCATTTGTTTTCCCTTTTTAATCTGTTCCAGTTTCTATTATCATCTGCTTTCTCTTGGATTGAAATTGCTCTGTGTCTTACTTGGTGGTTGTTGTTGGAGACTTTTTCCAGTGATTTCTTTATATGAGATCTAGGATACAGGTAAATCCATAGAGACAGTAACTAGATTAATATAGTTCCTTGGGGTTCTGGCAGGGAAGGCTATAGAAACGTGTGACCATGGTTTACATCAAGCACATATCACAGATATGATTCCTTAGAAACCAAACTTACTCCACTAAAACCTATCTGTATAAGGCTGTTTCTTTAGGCATCTATCTTAATGAGAGGACCTCAAATGGAATTGTCTGAATAGCTGGAAAAGTAGAGAAATGCTATAAATTAGTATGACACAAAGTTTCTTCTGCAGATGAGCAGCAGCTCCTGAGAACTGGCTAGACATGCGGATTCTCAGTCCCTGCCCCGATCTACTGAGAAAAACGTGAGGGATGAGGGCCACCAAACTGTTCTAACAACCCCCCGCCCCCGAATGATTCTGACGTCTTCTAAAGAACCCATGCCACAAGCCACCTTCCTTATGCTTTAGGCCTCGTAAGTGTTGAGCTATGACTGAGGTTTTCTAGCGCCAGCATAAATAACAACAGCAGCCACATACACAACTATAATAATAGCTAGTGCTTTTTGAGAACTCTAGGTTCCAGCCACTGATTGTAATACGTAAGTTTCATACGCACACTTATATGGAGGCTCGCTTGGTGGTGGAAGAAAGAAGTGCTCAGGTACTACCTGGAATCTTGAACCCACCCCGTGTCTCAGAAAACCTGGCAATCTGTTCCCCTAAAGTATATCACCTTGAAAATGGTATAAACCAAAAAACTGCCCTCACTGCCATTGGGACAGTTCTGACTCGTATCAGATGGTAGAATTGCCCCTGTAGGATTCTGAGACTAACCCTCTTACTGGAGTAGGAAGCCTCATCTTTCTCCCGAGGACTGGCTGGTGGATTCGAACTACTGACCTTGTAGTTAGCAGCCCAACCTGTAACCACCAAGATACCAGGGCTACAGAAAACAATCAAGGGTAGCCCTGTTCTGTCACATGGGATTTCTGTGAGTTGAAATGAACTCAATGGCACATAACAACAACGTCATGCACACAATGCGGCGAAAACCATTCTGTGTCCTGTATCAATTCTATATCCTTCATTAGAAAACCATGACTTTATTATCTTTCCCCAGGGTCGACCAGTCAGTGCTTACATTCCCAGGAGCCTGATACCAGAGTCAAGCCTTAGGTACTCCATGATAAGGCTTCTGCACTGAGCTCTGGCTGAGAGAAGACCCTCATCTTCTAGATAATCATATACAAAGAGGGGCACGTGTGAGCCAGTTCATACATTGACTGACTCTCCATTCAAATGAAGAGTGTAGTGCCTTCCAGGGAGATGCAGGGACGCCTTAATCAGTCAGCAGGGTCTCCCTTGGCTTACTTGTGCTTACTTACTAATCGGTAGAGAACGATTTCCACTGGCTCTCACATGGAAGGAACAAAGTCACCCGGATTTCACCTCGTCAAAGATTGTTCAGTACAGATTAAGGTAATAAGCACAATTAAGCCCGTGTGCACCTTGTTTATTGGGTAATCCATCTGTGGAGATGGTTCACTGGGTGCCTGCAATTCGATCAGAATGGGGTTTGGGGTTTTTTGTTTTAAGAATTATCTCCGAATCTTTTCTCGTGCAAGGGTGAAGTTGTTTAGGGTTGTCCACATCAATGTTGGTGGGTGTCTGCCAAAAACTGTGATTATTTTCATTTTGGCAGAGCCGATGCTAATCAGTCCTTTCTGGAAGTACTTAGACAAGGGTATCTATTGTTCTTGGGATTTATATTCGCCCTCATCGCCTCCTAAAGAGAACTTCGAAAGCGGAAGAAAGGAAGAGATTGGAAGGAAGAGGTGGAGAGGAAGAATATGTGAGGGAGGAAAGATAGCAGATGTTGATACAGCATCTTCAATCTTTCACCACTGCGCCAGGAAGTATTACAGATGCAGATTCAGGAGTGGGGTGCCGTCGGCTGAGAACCATCTGGTCAGAGTAATGGAGCCAAGAGAATGTACCAGTGAGTGAGCGTTGGGGCTGGAACAGAGCATGTGGGGCTAGGGAGACCTTTGCTATACCACAGGGTGGAGGGAGTTCATCCACGTGGCCATCTGGTGAGCAGAGGCAAGATTGATGATTAAAAAAAAAGGGGGCAAAGGAGTCAGCAAATGGACCATGCATGGACTGAGGACCGAGCTGACCGTTTCCAAATGGAGGCCACCCCGGGCTTCCTGGAGAGCACTCCTAGGGGACTTGCCTGCTCAGTACCACATGGGCGGTCCATTCCAGGCACCAGTCCAGGTTAAAAAGAGAGCATGCTAAACTCAGTTGCCATGGAGTCGGTCCTGACTCACTGTGACCCCTGGTGTTTCAGCATAAAAATTGTGCTCCGTGGGGTTTTCAAAGCTGGGATTTCTTGGAAGCGGATCACCAGGTCTTTTTGCCAAGGTACCTTTGAGTGAGCTAGAATGCCCAGTCTTATGGTTATTGATCGAGCACATTAATCGTTTGAACCATGCAGAGAGAAAACTGGTTGATTTAACTGCCTCCCACCCAAAGCATATTGCTTGTCATTTACCAAACAAAGAACACCAATAAGTTCACTGCCACCGAGTCAATTCTGAGTGAAAACAACCCCATAGGACCAGGTAGAACTACCCCCGGGAGTTTCCACGACTGTTCAGGAGAGTCCAAAGCCCCGTTGTTTTCCCGAGGAGCAGCTAGTGGTCTGGCGGTTTTGAACTGCTAACCTTGCAGCTCAAAGAGGAACATGGAACCACTATGGCTACAGAAAGGAAACCATTGGACTTTCTCATGATACCCAGAGAGTAGGTGGTATCATCGCCTTCATTTTGCAATGAGAAGACTGAGGCTTGGAGATGCTGTATAACTTGCCCAAGATCGGCAGCTGGTACGTAGCAGAGCCAACTCTCTCGTTTGTCCCGTCTTCGATGCTGCTGCTCTTGGAATGGTGAGAGAAGAAGGGGGGCATTTAAACGTCAGTGCTGCTCTTGAGGCTCAATAGAAAACTCGTGAGTGGAAATGAACCTCTCCAATTGTTGGAATTATCCTTCTCCCTTTGGGGAACTTGATTAGCTCCTCCAAAAAAGTAGTTTATGAATTAAAACGAACAAAAATGGACTAGTTACAGAACTCATCCATTGATCCCGAGGTATCAGCCTGATGGTACAAATGAGGTCCTCATGACATTAATTAATATTTCTTTTCTATCTCTCATGCCCTCCACAGATGCCTCCCCTTACCTCAAGATGTCCACAAAGGGGTCTCTCACGTGGCCCCCTTAATAAATCTTCTCAGGCCCCATGTGGTACCCAACATCTATCTTTTCCTTTTCTCCTCTGTGCTGTTTGCTGCTGGGTCCTCGCCCTGCCACGAGCAGAATTGCTTAATTCATGTCATGATTCCTGCTGCTATCCAAATGCACCAGGAGAACCTAACTGGCCGTCTGGGCTTCTCAGAGAGGCCAGGGCCACTGGTGAAACTCCTGTGCCATGTGCTGGAATCATCCATTGCCAGGAGGCAGGGCCACCTCTGTTGGATCAAACCCATGGCTTACATATTTCTAAGGATGAACGTGCATCACATGCCGGTGTAAAGAGATATCTTTCTTGCGTGGATTTCCCCACCAGTTTCCCATGTTTGAAATCAGTAGTTGGCAAAGATCTAAACGGAGCTACATTTAACCCTTCTCCCAATTTAAGTTTGGCTTCAAGAAAACCACAGAGGGGTTTTTTGGGGTCTGTTTTGCATGCTATCCTCTACCTCCAAACCAAATCTCTCTCCCTATAAAGAGCAGAATCATCTTTCCATCTGCATGAAGGAAACAGAAAACATCAGCAACAACAGAAAGAAAGCAGAGTGAAAAAGAACATGATTGCCTTAGGTCCAGGACCAAGCTGGCTAGGGTGAGACCAAGGCCTAGGTCACTGACAAGGTTACCAAATGGGAGGAAAGGCGGATAGCAAAGGCAAGAGCCAGGACAAAAGCAAAGCAGCCTAAAGCCACATCCTCCCTAAGTGGGAAGGCTCTGGCCTTACCAGGAGTCAGCAGGGTGAAGATCCTGTGGCTGTGTGCCATGCCTGTCTTGAGAAGACATGTGTCATTCGACGTCTTATAATCAGAGTGATGCAAATCATTATTTCTCCTCCCTTGGGAAAGATGGCTTCCCTTCCCCAGGGGCTAATATATATTTCCAACTGCAGAGAAGATAAATAAATTACAGTTTCAGGGTGTCATCAACTTGAGAGATGTGGTAGTTACGTAAGCTAGTGTCAACTGGGGACTTGAGAGGATTTAGAGTGAAGGGGTGGAGTCTAATCTGTCAATCAGGTCATAGCTAATGAGGCCTCTGTGTGGGCGTGGCCTTCTCCTGAGGATTCTGGGAACTTAGATATTACCTCCTTGGAGGCAGGAGACACCTCTCTCTATGCTGACTCTCTGAAAGATGCTTTACTGATAAGATACATGACGCTACGTACACCCTGGGAGCTGGAGAAGCCACATGGACCTACCCTGATGCAACCAGACCTCTGGAGCTGGAGAAGCCACATAGAGACCCCTGCCAGCACTGAGATGCTTACAACGCCACTGGATCCACACGACTTCCCACCCACAGGCCTGTGATCCTCCTGTATATATCCTCATTGCATGTGTTTTGTGAGTCTGAAGAGACCTTTAGAGATTGGTATCAGACAAATGGGCTGATATTGGACTTATGGATGTGATCTGGGCTGGGCTGGACCATTTTTTTGATACTCAATTGCTCTTATATATAAACCTCTTTCTTTTATACATATGAGTGTCTGTAAATTTGTTTCTCTAGTCTACCCAGACTAACCCAAAAGACAAAGTAGAATAGCCCCAGAGCATTTCCTAGGCTGTCAACTTTATGGAAGCAAATCACCAAGACCTTTCCCAACAACCTTTTCATTGCCAGCTGAGAGGTAGAGGGGTTTACCATTTGGGCAACCAAACCAAAAATCAAACCCATTGCCTTTGAGACCAACTCACAATGAGCCTCTAGGGCAGAGTTGGCTGCCCCATTGGCTTCCCAAGGTGCTAAATCTTTATGAAGCCAACTGCCCCATCTTTCTCCTGTGGTGTGGTGGTACTACCTATGTGTTACTATGAATAAGCAAAATTAGAAGATGCAAAGTCACCCTCCTTCAAATTAGAGAAAAGAAGCGGGAACCTCAAGTTGATTAAAGTTGAGTTTCCTTTATACCTGGTGCAAAGAAACTTAGACTACACTAAGCAAACACAAAGGAACTGTACCTCCTGCCCATTTGAGTTTCAGCTTTGAACTTTACCATCACAGAGGAAATGAAAGAGCTATTGAGAAATAGTTCTAAAGTCCTTAGTAGTTCTCAGATGGAGCTTTAAGAAAAACCATGGATTGGCCAAAATAAGAAAGATGGTTCAGCACTAAAATGCCTTTGCTAGAGAGATGAGCGGGAGCTCTGGTGGTGTAGTGGGATATGAATTGGACTGCTAAATGTAAGGTCAGCAGTTCAAAACCACTAATAGTTCTGCAGCAGAAAAATATGGGTAAAGAGTTATGGCCTCAGAGACCCACAGTGGCAGTTCTGATCTGTCCTAATCTGTCCTATAGGGCACTATGAATCCTCGTTGACTTAATGGCAGGGAGTCAGGCCAATACAGGTTCTCTATGTGAAGAGCTTAAAACTGCAGGAGTCTCAGGGCTGTTAGGTATTCCCAGTGAGGGTGGCATTCTCACTCTCATGGTGAGAAATATGGGAAAAGGCAAGGTGACAGACTACCCACTCGGATCCTGACTGCAGGCTCTGCGGAGCTTCCTCCAAGTCATTCCATGGATCTACCTTGGAAAGGTGAGGAAGGGGACTCTGTTCTGGAACAGGTGATGTCACTCTTTCTGTTTTTTTATGATCATCTGATTGGGGGCTCTTACAGCACTTGTAACAATCCATACATCCATCGTGTCAAGTGCATTTGTACCTAAGTTGCCATCATCCTTTTCAAAACATTTTCTTTCAATTGGAGCCCTGGGTATCAGCTCATTTTTCCCCTCCCACGCCCTCTCACCCTCATGACACCTTGATAAATTAAAAATTATTCTTTTCATATATTACACTGTTCCCCTTGGGGGGCAGTGGTGAAGTGTCCATCATTTCAATCAGTTCCCCCTTCTTCCCACCTTCCCACTAGGGTTTATCGGATTTGGTTTCCATATGTCGTGAGCTCTTATCTGTACCAGTGTACATGCTCCAGTGTAGCGCAAAGAGAAAGCAGGACTGGGCTCATGGTAGTGGGGGGAGCCTCAAGGAACCAGGGGAATATTGTGTGTATCATCGGCGCTGTATTTCACCATGGTTGACTCATCCCTTCTTTTTGACCCTTCTGTGAGGGGATGTTCCCTTGTTTACAAATGGGTATCTTCTCCAACCCCCCTCGTCCATTCTTGCAAGAGTGTTTTAGGGCCATATTTGAATAACTGGAGCCCGAGTGGCAGAGTGATTACATGCTGGACTGTGATCCGAAAGCTCAGCAGTTCAAAACTACCAACTTCTCCTCAGAAGAAAGACTGGGCATTCTACTCCTGTAAAGAGTTACAGCTTCAGAGGCACACAGGGGCAGCTCTACTCTGTCGTATAGGGTCACCAGGAGTTGACATCAACTCAATGGCAGAGTTTTTTAATGACAGCAAGACAGCTGATTAGGAATCAATCAAACCCAAGGTCAGACTATAAAAATGAGGGACTATAACTTCACAAGTGCAGAGATGGAGGAAATGCAGCTTCCTGTGTGTACACCTTAAGGAGGGAAGAGATAGGAAGAGGACTGGGAAAATAAAGATAAGTTAACAGGAAAAGAGCTCTGTGGGGTGAGCAGTAAGGGGCTTGGCAAGACTCCCCTGCTGTCAGTTTGGTACCAGGCCCTCCTGTAGAGCCCTCTGACCAGGGTCAGGTGGAGGCTGGCCTCACAACTGAATCAGCTGCTCATTTCATTTCAGGAAAACAATTGTGTGGCAAGAATTAAGGTTTGGGAATGCATTCAGGACAATCCTTGTGACATTTTTACTGACTGCTCCAATCTACCTTCCGCTCTGTGAAATTCATCTGTCCAGACCACACATCTTCCCTGACCCCATCCCAGCCACTGGGATGTCACATGACACTTTGAGATCCAAAATGATGAGTTCACCAAAGGTAGTTGGAAGAAAGGCCCAGTGGTCTACTTCCCAAAATGCCCAACAAACAAAACAAACTCACGGCCAGTGAGTCATCACTGCCTCCCTGTGAGTTTCTGAGACTGTGACTGTTTACAGGAGTAGAAAGCCCTGTCTTTCTCCTGCAGAGAGGCTGGTGGTTCGAATGGTCCAACTTCAAGATCAAAGATGCAGCCCCACGCATCACCACTACCCCACCAGGGCACCGCAAATGGAAAAGCCTAGGGCAGGCAGCTTTTCTCTGACTCACCTGAAGCTACCATGAGTCAGAGTCGACTTGTGGGCAACTGGTTTTAATCGTATACCAACGTCGGTGCTAGACTCCTATTATACGTTGACCTGTCATGGCACTTGTCTCTCCAGAAGTCCTTTAGAAGCCACATTGCCTACAGTAAAATAGATGTTTCTTACTCAAGCATTTATAACCCTTCATCACTTTGCTCTTATCTTGATTTAAAAAAAACAAAACGTCTCCAGTAATATCCTGTGTTCCAGACACACCGAGCTGCTCTGAAATCTGTCTGCTAATATCCTAGATGTGCAGATGGCTGATCATCCTTCAACAAAAAAGATCCTGGTCTTTGGGCCTAGGACCCCTGAATTGAAACTTCCATGAAAACTTGGAGGGCACTTCTAGGAGCAATTTGAGAGACTCATGTTTTTTTAAAAATACATGGCTTCTGGAGTGTCAATCACTAGCTATGACAAAATTTCTATTAATTAACAGTACCAGAATCTGAAATAGATCTTAGTGTAGTTGTATCAGGTTTGAGGTAAACCTGGTCAGATCGACTTTGATGTTCACACAAACAGGTGAGCAGCCTCAGGAATTGACCTCACTCTGTGTACTGTTAGGTATCATCTTAGTGATCAAGGTCAGGTCGTGAGTTTATTTGTCCCAGACCGTAAGGCAGGTAGAGGTGGCCAGGACAATGCTTGCTTTTCTAGGAGCCACCCTCACAAGTGGGAAGAAACTCTTGAATATAGAAAACAGAAAACAACGCCATTGAGAGCAGTCCAATGGAACCAACGTCAACATGATGATGGTGGATTTCCTCACTCTCAAGAGCTGACCTCGTGTGCACATTATACACCTCTCTGGGCCACACCTCCTCAGCTGGGCAGTCACTGTCTTTGGGGCAGTACTGGGAGAACTATAGGGATTCGCAGTGGCCCTGGGAGCCGGCATAGAGCTGCTCCCTGTCGTTCCCTGAGCTCTACCCAGATTTGTGTTGTCCTTTTTCTCATTGCTGCTAGAATGGGGATGGTGACGATAAGGCCGATGGAAGCGGAACGTCCTTGGCCAACACTCATCTCAGTTTGGCAGCTCTTTGCTTTGACATCTCGCACAGAGCACACCTTGCTTTCCGTGGCATGCCAGATTCACCTCAGTGTGCAGGTCTCCCTTTCATGTGAATTTTGTTGATGTCCAATCATTCTTCAAAGTGATGGCCTTGAATCGAGAGAGAGAGGGGGGGGGGTCTTCTGTGTGCCAAGAGTTCTCACTCAGTTCTGCATTAATTGGGAAAGGTGTTAATGGAACCAGCCTATAATTAATTATATCATCTTAAAGGTCAGCTCGTCCATTATCTTAGCTCCATCACTAGTGTGTAGACAATGAGTGAAGGAGGAAGAAGATGACCTAATATCTCCTTGAAGGTAATTACACTCCTCTGAGACCAGGGAGAGCTACGCATGTGTGGTAAGAGTCTATCACGTGGGGACCATGATCGCTCAAAGACGCTGTGTCCTGTGATGGAAAGGATATGGTCTCTAACTCAGGAATGCTGGGACCGAGTCACCTAGCTGCCACTAACCTGCTGGATGGACCTCACAACAGAAGGTCTCTAGCATGAGTGCTTGCTTATGTCGTGAGATGCCTGGGTGCTGCCATTCATTTGGTCTCTTTGACCTCACCATGAGGAGACCTGCTTCTCTTCCTATTTACAAGGAACAAGAATGAAAGCCGGGCTCATGAATTAACTTCCTCAAGTGCAAACTCTGCAGACCAACATCTCTCACCACCTTCTGCTGTCTCGAAGATATCGTGCTTTTCATCTGCAAAATGAAAATCTCACTCCTCTTTATAAATTGTGCTTTTAATATGCAAGATGAAGCTCTGACTCCTCATTACGTTACGGACACTTAGAGGTAACTCATCTTACCCGCTTCAAACATACTGGCTTTCTCGAAGTCACTTTATTTGTGCTGATATCTGCTTGATGCCCACTCATTGCAGCCTTACAAGTTGAAGTAGAACTCCCTGTAGCTTTCCCAGGCTGTAAATTTTTATAGGCTCAGAAAACCTCATCTTTCTCTGGCATGGTGGCTGGTGGGTTTGAACTGTTGACCTTTCAGATAGCAGCCCAATGTGGGGTGCACTACAGCACCCGGACTCCAATTTGTGCTGAAAATAGAGATAATTTATGGGTTATCCAAGAACCTCTCTCCCACTGGAAATAGCACTGCCTTTTCTGGGACCGTCTCCTCCTGAATTTCAGCCTTAAGCTCAATTGGGTATCCTTATCATCTTTCAAATCCTGTCTCTGATCACATTTGATTGATCCAAAGATGGACAGTGAGTCCAAGCCAACCAATTACAATTCCTCATTTCCTGCCCTCACTCCCTCTTCAGGTGATTTGCCCAAGCGAAGCAAGTAAACGAGAACATTCGAAAATGGAAGAAGCAATATACGATCGCAGAACCCATTGGAGGTCATGGCCCTTGAATTGTGCGTAAAGCGTTGTGAATGGAAACAGTCTGAAGCTGAGATAAGAGATGACGGAAAAAGGACTCCCAGTGTCTCTCACTTCCTCACCCCTGAGTCTGTGGGGATTGAAACAATTTAATAACCAATTCACTGCCATAATGGCTGCTTTAAGTATAAAAACAAAACAAAAAATGATCTACCCAAAGGCAGTTTATGATCGCTTACAGTTAACACTTGTCTAAGACAATAAGAGAGGCACAGAACTAGATTTTGTAATACGAGTTTTAAAATAGTAATGGAATGTGACGTCACACCTGACAAAAACAAGGAAATTATTTATTGAGATAGTTCCATGCTGCTTCATGATTGGCGTCCTCACTTGCAATATTCTACATCTTTATCCGAGCATCACCAGCTGTGTGATTTATCCTTAACCATCTTTTCAGTGTAGGCATAGGATCCCATTCCTTTAGAGCAGTGGTTCTCAATCTGTGGGATGCGACCCCTCTGAGTGGCGGGGGGGTCGAACGACCCTTTAACGGGGGTCGCCTAATACATCCTGCCTATCAGATATTTACATTACGTTTCCTAGCAGTAGCAAAATGAGAGTTATGAAGTAGCCACAGAAATAATTTTATGGTGGGGGTCACCACAACATGAGGAACTGTATTAAAGGGTCGTAGCACGAGGAAAGTTGAGAACAGCTGCTTAGAGAAAGGTAGATTAGACCACAGTCATTATATTTGATAAATTAGAAACAGGTGACTTCTCTGATTATCTTATGTTCATCTTTGGAAAAATGGCTTTCCACTGCTTCTGAAAATGTAGCGCTCGTTCTGACAATAGTTTCAGCCCTTTTAGGAATTGCCTAATTCACTCCTAATCATGCCTGGGAATTTGAGCCTAGCACAGTTGAAACAACAAATGGCCAAAGGCCACCCTTTTGCTGTTGGCACTTTCTCTGTACATTCTGTTTCTTTACTAAAGTAACAAATGCAAGGGAATAAAAATGTAGGACATCACAAGTATAACGAGTTTCATGAAATCAATAAATCAATATTACCAGCATCTACTTGCGGACGGTATCTAAGTTTGTATACCTATGAATGAAATAAACATCACCACGGGCACTTAGAATACACTGTTGCCCAGAGGAACATTAAACAAGTGTGAGGAATATAAAGTTGTGGTTTCCACACTAGGTGGCTGCCCATCTGCCTGTTTTAAGAGAAAACCCTGATTATAGTACCATGATAGCAACCAGTCTGCCAAACTCAACCAAAAATTAGGTATGAGTTCTGCCAAACTAGTGCAAACTGGCTGAATCCCACCCCTGAACGAGCGGCACCTAACAACACAATGCTCATGAAGCAGAATTAGTGGTCATTATGTTAATGAGGCAGACTGTAATCAGCAGGATTAGGTTGTATCTTGAATCAATCTCTTTGGAGATGGAAAAGTGGTGAAACAAGTGAGCAGAGATCAGAGAAACCTACTAACAAAAAAACCATCCTGGTCTTGGGAGCTCGGACCCCAGACTTGAAACTGTGAGAGAATAAGTCCTTGTTTGTGAAAACCCTCCTCTTGTGATATTTATGTGTGGCGGCACTAGACACGTGTCGTGGCCAGGGGTACGCTAACAAATCTGAAAGACTTGGAAAGTGCTTACGTCGTAGGCTTCTCTGTCTTGCTGCTCTCGGAAACCTGTAACTCCACCTTGAGAAAGCGTCCAGTCTAGGCTAGCCCAATTGCCTTCCTTTCCTTTCCCAGAGGCCAACCATCCACTCAATGTGTGGGTGGGGATGCTTGCTGCTGGCCAAGGGAGCAATTATTCCAGCCAAGACCGCAGATAACACAGGAAAGCGGTCCCAGCTGAACCCAGTCCAAGACAGTGGTGACCCACTATAGTGTGCACTGGGCAGCCTTCTACCTTTAAATCAAGAAGGTAGGCCAGCACTCCCTCACAGTGTGTGTGTGTGTGTGTATTCTCCATTTATCATGATGTTGCTTCTCAATTCAGTTGGGAAGCAGAACGTGTCTTATAAGGGAGGATGGCAGGCCTTGACTCTTACTCAGGAGACATCACCAGGAGAGACCAACTGATAGAAAAGACATCATGTTTAGTCACAAAGAGTTGGTGAAAACTTGTGAAACCTTCACGGAGATGAATCCACACAATCCTCACCACAATGGACTGAAACAGCAATAATCATGCAGAGTTGTGTCCTGTCAGCTACCAGGTCACCATGACTCAGAGCCAAGTTGGTAACAAATAACAAACTCAGTGGTTTTAAAACCACCTACATTTATGATCTCACCGTATTTGTGGGTCAGAGGGTGGGTTTGGGACGAGCTCGCCCCTCTGCACAGAGTCCTTCCAGGTTGAAATCAAGCTATGAGTTGGTTGCTCAGTTTTAATCTGAGGAATAGATTCCTCTTCCACCTGTGCGCGCTATTAGAAGAGAGCACTTCCTGTGATTTTAGGACTGAGGACCCCTGCTGGTTCTCAGCCGCCTTCTGCACAGCATGGCGGGGGTGCTTCTTCAAGCCAACAGGAGACTCTCTCTGACTTCCGGTAAGGGTTCACTTGATTCAGGAAGACCCAGTCAGGATCAGTTCTTTACAGAAAATTGATATGAACTTAAATTGTATTAGGAATGATTCTTCACAGTAGCAGCTAGGTTTTTGTTTGATTAACTGGGATTATGTGCATATACCAGGGGTCAGGAATCTTGGGAGTCATCTTAGAATTCTGCTGAAGACATTCAAAATAAAAATGTTGTCCCAGCTTCAATACTTGTTACAACTAGTGCTGTGAGCGTCTTGGGGAATCTAAGAACTACCTTTAACAATTTCATTTAAAAAATAAAATAACATTTTTTTTAAAGCTCCACCAGACTAGTACAGAGAACAGTTTCTCTGCTTGGCCCTTTGGATATACTTCAATCTGAAGGAACTTGTTTTTCTTAATAGATTCTCTCTCATAATTGAATTGTGGGAAGCTGTGTGGGAAAATAAGACTAGTTAGTTGCAAGAGATGTCGATCATGAAAGAGACTCCACAAGAAGAGGTCAAGATACCACTAATTAAGACAAGATTTTGTTGACTAGCCAGTCACCTGGATTAAATTAAGTCCATTTCCTTGGATACAAGGTGCCTGGACTCTGACAACCAGTTTGTTCTAGAATCCCTCAGTGCCTTTTCAGAAACCCACAGCAATTTGGTATTCAATACTCTGAGCCCATAAAAAATCCATCAAAAAGAAAAAAGAATGCACATTACTCTCTGGGAGGTCTGTTTGTTCTAATGAGCAAAGTAAAGAAATAATAATTATCTCACACAATGCTGCAGGTGTAGAGGGCAAGAACAACTTCAATAACGGACAATGGGCCTCCAGTGCAAGAACATGTTTTGGATCCTTTTTTTCTCATAGTTTCTTTTCTTGTAAAGTCACTGATGCCAAGAGTAGCGCAATTGCTCTTTTTGGGGCTTTCAAAAACTGCATTCATGCTCTTGGGTCTTTTGTTTAACACATTCTACCCATCTGCTGATGGCTGGCCTATTCAGAGAACTCAAGCCCTTGGGACTGCCCTGGGGAAAGGATGTAGGACTATGAGGCCCAAACTCCCCTTCAAGTCAGGAAATGCAGTTTCTCATCTTGGCTGTGCCTCTGCCTTAGGTTCAATTGCTCTGGTTCCATCTTCAAATGCCAAAAGAACTGAAAATGTTAGTAGTGTTCTGAAAATTAATACCTTTTGGTCCATGAGTTATTTGGAGACCCTGGTGTTGAGAACTGTGTCCTGGAAGAGTGCTATTCAGACACGCATCCCCATCTAACGTTATGAGCCACGCACAGAAAGAGATTCATTTGTAGACAGATAATCTTGTCTATAGTTCACAACTGCCAACTGCTCAAGTGAAAGAATTAAAAAAAATTAAAACATGGGCCATCAACTTGGGAAATAATAAAAACAAGTTAATTTAAAAAATGAAAACACTATTCATTGGATTAACCAACAAATAAATCAAAAATCAATAAAATAAATTGAAAACACATTGGAGTCCATGAAACAGTCCCTCTCCCCTCACATTCAGCAGATGATTGTTGTGAGAAGAAGCCCCACTTCTTTGTGAGGAAGTCCAATTCATTTCCTAAAACTCTACCATAAGCACTTATTGTAAGTGTTGGAAGAATAAATGAAGAGATGCAGATTCCAATTCCTGGCACCTTGATTTTGGTCAGGTAGATAAGATGGTTCTCCTTTCACTTGACTAACCACGAATCCTTCTGAAGACCAAGTTTCTTACCTGTGCTTTGTCTCAAAGCAGTCCTTGAATCCTAACTTATCAGAGATTGGGTCATCACTGATTCTATCTTACAAGTCTATTTCTCTAGTTCTGTTCCTTTATCCCCCCCGCCCCCCCACCCCCACACACATTACAGCCTACGCTCTAAAAGACTTTGTGGAAGACCATGGTCTCCAGTGGGAGCCCCACATTCATTTTGAATCTTGACTTAAGTTCAGATGCCTTTGGAATATTTTATAAGACTTTCTCAATGCTTGCTGCTCATTAATGTGCTCTGGTGGCACTGTCACAAGTTCAGAAGTTCAGGCCCACCAATCACTCTGTGGAAGAAAGATGAGTTTATCAACTAGAAAGAAACTCAATAAAGATACAAAGAACAAATCAAAACAATTTATTAACTTGGCCTGTTTGATATATACAGAGAACTCTACCTAACAACATCATAAGATAGGTTCTTCTCCAATGCACATGAGACCTTCACATGAATAGATCATAGAGGCCATAAAGGAATCCTTAATAAGTTTTAAACTATCAGTATCTTATAGATGATCTTCTAAGATTTTATGCTATCACATTAGAAATGAACAGTAGAAGCATTAAAAAATCAAATACATGTAAATTGAACAACACCCTCTTTAAAGACTACTGGGTAATTGAATAATAAGGAATTAAGTTAAAAATTTCGTGAAATAATGAGAATAACAATACAAAATACCAAAACCTTTGGGGCACAGATAAAGCAACGCACAGAGAGAAATTTAGAACAATAAAAACACGCATCAAAAAAGATGAAAGAACCCAAACCTGCACCTTCAGCAATTAGAACGAGAGCCGCAAAATGAACCATCAGCCACCAATAGATAAGAAACAGTCCATATTAGGCCAGAAAAACATTAGAAAGAATCAGCAAGACAAGTTGGTTCTTTGAACATATTGATTAAAATTGACAAATCACCGGAAAAGTTAACAAAGGAAAAGAAGATGAAATATCATAAATAAAAAGGTGACATTACAGCAGAGAATGAAAATATAAAAGATAGTAACAGTGTTGTGCATAACTGTACTGCAACAAATTTGAAAACTAGAAGAAATGAGCTTCTTGAACTACCCTAACTACTTAAAGTAACACAGACTGATGTAGAAAACCTGAATAGATCATAACAAAACAAGAAGTCACCAGGTCATTTTAAAAACTCTCAAAATAAAAAGTTCAGGACTAGAAAGTTTCATCGGGGAATTATTTCAAATATCAGAAAAGGGTTGACACCTTCTATTCAAACTATTCCAGAATACAGAAAAAGAACAACAAACTCCCAAATTCATTTTATGAAGATGCTAAAACCAGGCAAAGAAATGACCAGAACAGAAAATTGTAGACCAATGCCCTTTGTGGACACACATGCAAAACTTCTCAACAAAATCCTAAACAATAGAATCCAACAACACAACACAACAACAACAAATTGTACGCACCTTATCACCAAGTGGGACTCATCCATATATGAAAGGCTGGCTCAACATGAAAAAGATCAATGTACTTCACCATATAAATAAAACAAAGAAAAAAGAGCTAGGCGATCATATCAATGGGTGTGTTAAAAGGATTTGAAAAATCCAATACTTATTCCTGATTTTTTTAAAAACACTCAACAAATAGGAATAGAAGGGAAGTTCCTCAACATTATAAAGCCCATACATGCAAAACCAATGACCAACACCTTGCTCAAGAGGAAGAAAATGAAAGCATGTCCCTTGTGAATGCGAACTAAGTAGGGATGCCCTTTATCACTAACCTTACTCAATATTGTAATGGCAGTTTTAGCCCGGGCTATTGAACAGCAAATAAACCAAGGACATCGAAATTGGCAATGGAAAGGAAAATTCTCTTGGTTTGTAGATGATATGACTCTATCTACAGAAAACCCCAAAGAATGAACAAGAAAATCGTTGGCACACATGGAAAGGTTCAGCAGTGCGACAGGTACAAGATAAAGCTACAAACTCAGTTGAATTCCTATATACTAATGAAGAGAGCTCTGAGAATAAAAATCAAGAAAGCAATCCCATTTACAATAGTCCGACAAAAGATTAAATGCTTGGGAACATACCTAGCTAGAGAAACAAAAGATGTGTACAAAGAAAATTACCAGCTACCATTACAGGAAACCAAGAGACCAACATAAATTTGAAGAATATCCTATGCTCATAGATAGAAAGACTTAATGTTGTGAAATTGCCAATACTATCCCTAATTTTCTTGGTGGTGGTTGTTCGGTGCTATCAGCTCCGACCCATAACGACCCAGTCACAACAGAATGAAACACTGCTTGATCTTGTGCTGTCCTCACAATGGTTCCTATGCTTGAACGCATTGATGCAGCCACTGTGTCACTCTGCTTCATTGAAAGACTTCCTATTTTTCGCTGCCCTTCCGTTTACCTAACATGATGTCCTTCTGCAGGGGCTGGTCTCTCCTGACAGTATGTCTGAAGTAAGTAAGATGAAGTGCGGTCATTACTGCCTCTAGGGAGCACTCTGGTCTTACTTCTTCCAACATAGATCTAGATTTTGTCCTTTTAAGCAGTAAAAGGTGGGCACTGAGTAAGAAAGACTGAAGAAGAATCGATGTGTATGAATTGTGGTTTAGGAGAAACAGCTTCAAAAATCCGCTCCTGATCAGAAGGTTCGAAGTATGAATCTTTCCCCATATAACTTTATCTAATTTCAACCAAAGTCTCCTCAATGTCAAAATATCTCTCCCTGGGCTTGCTCCAGACTTGTCTAAGTATGATAATGATAAACAACAGCAACAAATGCCGCTGGGTCAATTCTGACTCTTAGTGACCCTATACAGGATTTCCAAGACGGTAAATCTTAGTCTGGAAGCTCCACTGAAAGGTGTCAACTGTGGGTGACCCTGCTGGCATTTCCCAGCGATACAGCTTCCAGCATGACAGCAACACAGAAGCCACCACAGTGTGATAAACTGATAGACGAACTTAGCTTTGAAACATTGTCAGCTTCAAAGCATTCCTTTGAAATATTGTCTCCCATCCCCAGAAGCAAATAAAGGTTGGATTTATAAAGATGCTGATAATAAAAGGCAATAAAAATGGGGGAAAAAATCACAAATAAGTAAAAAAAAAAAAGATCTTTGACTTAACATAAGAATTGACCTATGCTGAAGTCAGTGGAATGAAGCTCTGTCGTAAGTTGGGGTGGGGAGTAGCCCAAAATCAACCGCATTGCTGTGGAATCAATTCTAACTCATAGAGACCACACAGAATAGAGCAGAGTCGCTCCCTAGGATTTCCTAGGCTGTACATCTTTAGGGGAGCAGACAACTTCTTCTTTCTCTTTTGGTTCAAACTGCTGACCTAGTTGTTAGCAGACGGTAAGCAGCTCAATGCATAACCCACTATGACACCAGGTTCCTTAAATTGGGGTCTACCTTATACTTTTTATGTAAAACAAAACAAGATATATTCCCCTCGCATTGCCTATGTCTCCTGGTGATCCCATGTGTTTCAGAGTCGAATTATTGAGATAGAGTCAATTAATAAGACACATCAAGCATAATTCTGTACTCGAGGTCACTAACTCTCATCCCAGATTTGGAGGGAGTCCTCAGCTAATGTAACAGACAGGATTAAGATGAGATTAAGTTCTGACGTTAGAAGAGGCCATGAACCAACTCACATTCTTTGCTGTGGGGTGTGATCTGCTAAAATGCAAAAACTACACCTCCATCCAAGCCCGTCCTCTATGCATATGACCCACCGCCGCTACAGAAAGGAGGGCCAGCACCACTGGTAAAAGAGCACGGTTATGATTTATGTGGTCACTTCAGAGACCAGGGACTCCAGAAACTATGGCACAGAGACTTGGGGACTGAGCAGAGGAGTCAGGCCAACCCAGAGGTCGAGGTGAGGAAGCCATGAGACACAACAGAGGAGCAGCGCCCAGACTCTGGACCGAGAGGCAGACAGACAGGTGGGCTTCCCGGTACATGAAGATGAAGGCCAAAGAACTCTATGACTTAGAGAACCAGAACCATGTTCTGGCTGAGAATCAGAAAGACTTGGCTGGGGGAAGGGGACAAATGTTGTGGGCCAATGGCTCTCTCCACACAATTCACTGATTCTGACTTGTGGGAACTATCTACTCCCCGAATGAGCCCCCTTAATCATGGGTGACTACTGCAATGAATTCTTGAAGCCTGTACAGAAGTAGAGTGACACACACACATCATCCACACACTGTAATTTATTTACACAATCTCTTGTTAATAGCTACTTGGTTAGTTAGCAAAATGTTGCTCTTCTGAACATGTTGTCTCCGTGCACACAGGTAAGAAGGATTCTCTGATGAACTGACCTTCAAGGGCCCTCCAGAACTGTTAACATGTCTGCAGGGCTGTTGCTTAAAAATTCTGCAGATCATTCTAACATGTAGCTTCTGTTACAATTGAAAGCAAAATGAAGGATCAAGGTGGAGAGTACGTGCACGGTGGATTTTAGGACTTCCCAAAGAACAATGCAATCCAGTTACTATCTCTAACCAATCGCAGCTACTGTCTGCTACCTATTTTCTCTCGCATCCATGTGGCAAAAGAGATTTTTGTTCTGTGTTATTCTGATACCCCTTGGTATTGTTGGGCTTTTTTCCCAATAACCCAGACATGAAATCATATTTTATTTTTATTTTGCATGACCTCAATTACTAGCATCTTTTTATATAAATTTTCTGCCCAGTTATTTTTCTTCTGCAAACTACCTGCTCATCTTTCTTGCCTATTTTTTCTGTTGGAGTCTTTTGTCTTTTTCTTATTGATTTATAGGCAGGTTTAAAAATATATTCTGTGTCAAATAATTTTGTTCCATATATACAAAGTCTCTCTTCCCATTCTATTTCCAATCTTAAATTTAGCAACAGAAAATCTAACTTATTGCTATTGAGTCTATTTTAACTCATAGATAGTCTATAGGACAGAGTACAACTACCCCATAGGGTTTCCAAGATTTCATTAATTTTTTCAATTAAATCTTAACTATTTTATTGACATATAATTCAATCATTTAAATATATTACAAAATATTTTGCAATCATCATGGAAATCCATCTTAAAACATTTTCTTCTCCTTGAATTCATTATTATTATTAGCTCCTCATTTCCTCCCCACCTCCGCTGCCATAACCCCCACACGTATTCATCCAGGAAGTATCTCAATAGATTTACCTATGTGGGTTTCATACAGAGAAAAACATAGCCCCACCCCCAAAAGTAATAAGAACAAAATAAAACATAGAAAGACCTCAGTTGAAATTATAGCAGAAAATAATAAAAACTAGAACAAAACTGAAATGAATCAAAAAGGAGATTGAATGAGAAGGCTTTAAATGTTAACCTAACTACATCTGAATTATGCACTCTGTTTCTGAGCAAGGCTGTTCACATTCCTGGTCGGTGGTCAAAGGAGATTCACTGCAGGTTTACTCCAAGTGGGGACCCTCCAAATGGATTTTGAGTTTTCCCTGTCACCCACAGCCTTCTGCACACAGGTGTTCCGAATGTAAGCACTAGGACTACTTCCTCTTCCAGGTCTGGATTTTCGTTTTTATAGTCCTTGGATCATGTGGGCTGGTGTGCTTCTTCTGTGTGGGCATAGCTGTCAACTCATTTAGATGGATGCTTATTTTAAAACAAGACTCCAAGACTCTAAAAGCTATTCTTTATGATAGCCAGGCACCATCTGATTCCTCATGAGGGCAAGCATCAAGTAGGAACATGTCATAAGAATTATTAGTTCTTAGATTAAGGCTATGATTAAGTGTGAGTTTAAAATCCATTCATGTATCTAAAGTTTATATATGTTCCTGATTCACTTTGGAGACACTATTATCCTTTTATTAGGGCACATTAAAATCATCCCTATGGGGCATATAGTAATTCTATTGATAGTATCATTAATTTAACCAGTGTTATAGAATTTCAATTACTGTTTGGTAAAGTATACATGTATAGGGCAACTTTTAGACCAAAATACATGGATTGTTAACCTATACGGATAAAAACTCAAATGACTGGACACTATTTCCACATACAAAAAAAATGAGGGTTGGAGATAGGACAAAATATTCAATAATACTGACTCACCAAGGCAGAGACATGGCTGCCAGACTAAGATATGTCATCAAAATGTCAATAGCGCACAAAAATAGAAAATATGTGATGGTCCTGAGCCACAATTCATTGGGTCCCCTGGAAGCAAGAGATCTGGAAAAAAAAAGTCCAATGACCTTCAAATCTATAACTGTGGTGGCTGCATAATTTTGTCACCTTGATAAGTAAGTGTATGAGTAGAGTCTAGCTTGTCAATCAGGTCACAGCCTGTTGATGTCTCCCTGCAGGTGTGGACCTCTCATAAGGAGGGTATGGGGGAACCTTCTCTCATTCTCTCTCTCTCTTTCCTCCTCCATAATTCAAGGAACTGCTGGAGCCACGCTGAGAGTTGAGATCCCTGGAATGCCCCCACTGCCTTTGGGTTCACAAGACTTTGCACCCACCTGCCTGTGATCTTTCTGCCTTCTGCATCAGTGCATGTGGCTGCATGAGTATAAAGAAGGATTTATGGATTAGTATTGGATTTATGGGCTAAGATTGGACTTTTGGATTTGATCTAGACTGGACTGGGATGTTTTCTTAATATACAATTACTCTTTGATATAAAGCTCTTTATTACACATATATAAATGTCCCTGGATTTGTTCTCTAGTCAACCCAGTCTAACACAATAGCTTTGGGACATCAGTCTTCTGGTACTGTTCACACTATGGCATTTCAGCCTTCAGAACAAGGGAGAAGTTCAGTTCCTTAAGTCTGCTACAGGTGTGTTTAAGGTAAAATCAAATCGCCTAGTGCATTTTCCAAATAGGAGCCTCCTGGTTTGGTCTATGAAGAACAGGGTTCACAGTACCCAATAATGATTCACTATGATTAGTCTAGGTTAGGAGTAGCTTTTTCATCTAATCTTTTATTTTTGATAATTTGAGATCTATTTATTAGTCTTTACCTTTCTAATTTGTAGTTTTCTCACTTTTTAAAGAAATTCTCTTTTGATATTATAAAGATCTTTTCCTACATTGTTTTGTATTTAACTTTTGGATTCATATTTTAAGCAGCCTATACATGATTTTTATGTTATAAAATATGAATATAATTTAATTTTTACCATGTGAACAATGACAAATATTTTATTACACAAATATCATATTCCGTGCCATTTGTGACATAATTTCTTTCATATTTCACATTCCCCTCTCTATATAGGTTTTTTCATTTTGTTTTTTGTTGTTGTTGCCTTTACATCTCGTACAGCTCTTATGACAATCCATCCATCCATCCACTGTGTCAAGTACATTTTTACATATGCTGCCATCATCATTTTCAAAAAATTTTCTTTCTACTTGAGCCCTTAGTATTAGCTCATTTCCCTCTCCCCAACACTCCCTCCCTTATGAACCCTTAATAATTTATTTATAGATATGTAATTTACATATATATATATTTTTTTTTCATGTCTTACACTGACTGATGTTTCCCTTCACCCACTTTTCTGTTGTCTTGCCTCCTGGGAGGGGGTAATAGGTAGATCATTGTGATCAGTTCCCACTTTCTCCCCTCTCCTTTACCTTTGTAATCGATTCCCCCTTGCTGCCCGCACCTTCCCCTTCCCCTCCTGGTCTCACTACTCTCGTTATTGGTCCTGAGGGGTTTTTCTGTCCTGAATTCCCTGTGTTTTGAGCTTATGTGTAGAGGTTTTTAAGGATTATCTCTATCCTGTTTCATTAGTTTATTTGATACCCCAGTGCATTCATCAATTTTATAATATTGATCTTTGAGATGATAAATTGATCTTGTTTCCTAGGACTGGAATTAGACATTCTTAGACTTGTTCCCTTTCATATGCATTTTTAGCACCAGTGTTCAAAGTTCCAGGAAAATATCGCAGGCAAACCTTGGGGATGTCCTGGGCGCAGTCCCAGACCATCATAATAAAGTGAACATGGCAATAAATCAAGCTACATAAGTTTTTTTATTTCCCAGTACACATAAAAGTTATTTTTGCATTAGCATTAGGAAAAAGTTTGACGCAATAAAAGAATTACCAAAATGTGTCACCGAAACATGATGTGGGGACAGACTGTTGGGAAATGGCACGGGTGGACCTGCTCAAGGCTGGGGCTCCACAAACCTTAAATTTGACAAATCACGTGTCTGCAAAGCACAGCAAGGCAGAGGTCAATAAAATGAGGTGGGCCTGTGTATTGATAGCCTACACGTGACTGTGCTGATCCCATAAATCAGTTGGCATCTTTGGACAGTAAGCCTTTTACTTGCTTGAATATTGAATCACTGTCCATTTACATCGGTGCTCGAACGCATCCTTCAGTACTGCTTTGGAACGTCTCCCCAGTGACCCTTCGAACATCATTTTAAGTTCCTATTTAAATGTTTTCCTTGATAGAGCCCTGGTGTCATAGTAGAGATTACTCCTGGAGTTGCTAACCAGGAAGTCAGTTCAAAACCCCCAGTCTCCCTGTGGGAGAGAGATGAGGCTTTCTGCTCTCATAAAGTGTCACAGCCTCAGAACCCCCCAGGAGGCACCTCTACGACTGACCTCTCTGAGCCAGAACGGACTCGAGGGCAGTGAGTTTGGCTTGTAGCATTGGGATCAATTCTATTTATAATTTTTACAGATATTGTAAGATGGATTTCGACTTATTGTGAATGTTCAAGAATACTTTTGATTTTTGTATGTTGAGATGTATCAAGTAGGTGAAAGAGGAGGTTTTTTTACTCCCGTGAGAAGTTACAGACTCAGAAATTCACAGGGGCAGTTCTAGCCTGTCATATCAGATCCCTGTGAGTCAGAATTGACCCGGTGGCCGTAAGTAATCTTGTAATGTCTTATTGTCTCCAGATTATCTTTTACTTAATGCATGCCATCTTTTGGGACGCCAACTATTTTGTTCTACCAACTTTCTAATCCTTATCGCTCCTCCTTTCTTTTCCTACTTTCATTTGTTAGCAATGCTGCATGACAGCAGCATGTAAGGACACTGTGATTCAGTGCTCAGATCCCCCTTCAGAGATGGACATGTGGCCCCAAACAGGCGCACTGCCAGCAGTTAGGTAGTCTCTTCCAGAGTTGCCTCTGCTGTAGAGTTGCCAGAGCCTGGGACACATCCTATCCCAGTTGGCCCACATCCAATCATGATGGACCTCGACCCATGTTGGGATAACTCTAAGGAGTCATTCTAATTCCAAAGCTCCCCTGGAGTTGGCCAAGACCTTGGCTGGGCATCCATAGCAGCTCAACTCTTTCCTCATCCAATCCTGCTGCTTTCTCTGCCTTCTCATTGCGCTCAGAGACACTTGAAATATTTATTTGATTTGATAGACTTTACAGAAAATTAAAATATTAATGTGAATTATTTTATTAGATTTACAGTATTAAGGGATTATCTACAAAGGTAATATAAATGTTTACTTTAAAAAATCATTTTATTGGGGGCTTATACAACGCTTATCACAATCCATCCATCCATCTATTGTGTCAAGCGCATTTGTACATTTGTTGCCACCATCATTCTCAAAACATTTGCTTTCTACTTGAGCCCTTGGCAAAGAAATATCCTGCATACTGAACTCTAGCTCAGTCTTCTTTCCAGGAAACCCAGTCGGCCACATAATGATTGAGGTATCCTTGAGATTTATAGAGAATACTTCACTGCTAAGGAAATGACCCGGAGGTCACATGTGACCTCCTTTGATGACATAAGGGAGAAAGATAACCCAACGTCATTGAGGTCCAAAGCCAATGGCCACTGGGCAGACATCAGGCATGCCTCCACTCTTGGTCTTTCTTTCTCTTTATTCTAACACCAACCATCTTTCCCACAGTACTCTATTTTCTGCTGGATTTAATAATCCCTGGCAATGGGCGAACAGGCAATACTCGGGAGTACTGAGGTTTATCAGGGAAGTTAACCAGTTACCACAAGCCCGCATCAGACAACATGAAGGATGCAGTCAGCGGTTCACAGCAGTGCCTTTTCCCAGCCGGCGGCCACATTTCTCTCTGGTTCTCAGTCTCTCAGGCTCATGGTCTCTGGGCCTCGGTCTCAACAGGTCAGGAAGGCCACCTACTGCTCTGCCTCTCTGCTCCGGGGTCTCAGCAATAGATCCTCGGCTCTGGTGCCTCTGCTGTCTCCACCCCTTTAGACAGGAATCTAATACATTCCCCCACTGGTGACTCTCTATTCATGGTCCGGGGTCCTCCTCCTGCAGAATTCTGAAATGACTCTCTCGTAACCAGGGGCATGGCAAACCTGACCAGTTCCTGAGTCAGCGTCCTCTCCACGTTATTTGCATGGTCCCAGTCAATCCTTTGGTGGCAGTTATGGAGAAATTGATAGACGAGCCATAGTAAGTTCACTTTACCACAACTATTGAGTTGAGTTTGGGATGATAAGCAGTCAAGACCACCTTTGAACTGTTTAGGCAGAATGTAAGCTCCCTGCCCATAAAGCAAAAAAAAGGGGGGGGGGGAATCACACCAGGGATGCACATACCGTCCATGAAAACCGTCCATGAAAAAATGGGAAGCGCATGTCCACTAAGCAGCCTCGTATGGCTGAAAGGAACAAGAATGGGAAATAAGGGAAGCCGAGGGTGGGGCTGGGTATCCTGGAAAGAGTTGCCATCTCGGAGCACACACGGCCAGTTTGACTGTGACGTACTGGGCCACTGGGCATCGGAATTGACTCCCTGGAAGTCAGGAAGGAAGGGGAAGAGTCCTGTCACATTGTGGAGATCACAACCGCTGTCCCTCCAAAAACGTGACATCAAGTGCTGAACGGGCAACGAACTTACTCTGTAAGGCTTTGTGGCAAATTCAAAGCACAACGAAAAGTTTTCAAAAAAAGAAGAGGAATGTAAGTTCCGTGAATGTGGAGATGGCCATCTTGCGCTACTCATGGCAAGGTCAGCAGTTCGAAACCACCAGCTGCTCTAATGAAGAAAAACGAGGATTTCTATTCCCATCCAGAGTTCATCTGGGAAACCCACAGGAGCAGTTCTTCCCTGCCCTAGAGGGTCGTGATGAGTCCAGATCGGCTCAGTAGCAGGGAGCTTTTTAACGTATGAATGCACTTACAAAAGGAAGGGAGATAATAAAGGGCTATTGGATAGCTCAGAAATGACAGGAGAGTCTGAGGCCTCAAATGGAAAAGTGGTTGCAGCCATGGGCTTAATCCTAGGAACAACTGTGAGGATGGCACAGGAAGGGCCGCGGTTCGTTCTGCTGAGCAGAAGTTGCTGGCCAGCAAGGACATGGTCAAATTCACGACTCAGGAGCACACAGAGAAGACATTGCTGATGCAGTGAGCATGTGCACAGCCCCAGGGGTGGATGACCCAAGAGTCCCTAGTGGACAATTTCACGTGTCTTTCACTGCATATGAAATGGTCACTACGGATTGTTGTGGTTCTTGTCAGGTGCCAATAAGTCACTCCAAGCCTTGGCAACCCTGTGCACACCAGAGCTAACCCTGCCCAGTCCTGTGCCTTCTTTCTGCACAATTATGCCTATGCTTGAGCCCATTGTGCGGTCACTGTGTCAATCCATCTTGTGGAGGGCTGGGAGAGTCACATAATTTCATGTCAACTTCCAGATTTAAAAGCGTAGGGGTAAGGGCTAGTCTGTCAATCAGGTCACAGCCTTATAGTGTCTCCTTATGGCATGGCTTTCTCATAAGGAGAAATCTGTGAGCCTCCCCTTCTCTCTCTGCCTTCACCTTCCTGTGGCGAACCCACTCTGAGACCTGCCAGAGCCCTGGAGATGCGTCCACTGCAATTGGATCCATAAGACTTTGCTTCCACCGGCCTGTGATCTTCCTGCACTCTGCATCATTGATTGTGACTGCATGAGTCTAAGGAGTGATTTATGGACTATGATCAGGCTTATGGACTTGAGTTGGACTGGGCTGGAATGTTTTCTTCATATAGAATTACCTCTTGATATGAAGCTCTTTCTTAGGAGTGTCACTGGATTTGTTTCTCTAGTCAATCCGGGCTAACACAAGGGCCTTCCTCTTTTTCACTTCCCCTCTACTTTATCAAGCATGCGGTCCTTCTCCAGGGACTGGTTTCTCCCGAGAACATGTCCAAAGAATGCGAAAGTAAGTCTCACTGTCCTTGCCTCTAAGGAGGAGCACTCTGGCCTCCTTCTTCCAAGACAGATTTGTTTTTCCTTTTGGCAATCCAGATACTTGTAATATTCTTTGCGAGTGCTACAATTCAAATGCGTTGTCCTACTGTGGTGGCTTGGGTGTTGCTGTGATGCTGGAAGCTAAGTCATTGGTAATTCAAATGCCAGCGGGGTCACCCGAAGACAACTCATGTCAGCTGGGCTTCCAGACGGAGAAGAGACTCTGAAGAAGGAATCGGCTGCTCACTGCTGAGAAAGCAGCTGCTGAGTACCTTGTGCATGGCTTTGAAACCACAGATGAGCAAACACAAATAAACCTGTGCTTACCTTGCCTCCTGGGTCCTCCACCCACGGCAGGGATGGTCTATTTGAAAAGAGCCTTTGATTCTGAATGGAGGTGATATGGGTTGGAGAAGAGACAGATGCAAGCCACACCTTGAAGCAGAATCTCTGATGTGGTGGGGAAAAAAATGGGAATTTTTTTCTCTACCCATGAATAATAAGCACAAGTAAGCCTGAGCTTACAGCACCATTTGGGTCATGTGAAACTGGTATTGCTGCCACTGTTGTTAGTGGCCTTTGAGGTGGCCCAACTCAGGGCGGCCTTACAAATGACAGAAAGAAACACTGCCTCGTCCTGAGTCTCTTTGACTGTTTTTTGAGCTCATGGCTGCAGTTCTTAAGCCAGTCCAGTTTATTGAGGGCTTCCTTCATTTCACTCACCAACCTTGAGTTCCTTCCTTCGTGAGTGCTATGTCCCAATAGCACCTCCAAAGTAAGCCATCCTGGCTCCTAAGGGACATTTCTGTTATATGTCTTCTCGGACTCACGTCTTCGGTCTCCTGACAGCCCACTATTTCCTCTGCAACCCACAATGCACTGCCTTCCCTGATGAAAAAAAAATACTCCACTGTCCATTTTGCTTTATGGTTCATATCACTTTCTTACCCCCAAGTCAAAGTCAACGTCCCAGACGAGAGTGGCGCGTGTCCTACTCTTGCTGCCTGAGACATGAATGTTTGCAACTTTGGAAGCCGGGACATGGGCTCTGTCCTTCACAAGGTCTCTTGCAATCAGAAGCTCTCCAAAAAGTGGAGTTCAGATGCTGGGCATCCAAAAACACGAAAAATATTCACCGCAGCTTCAAAATTGTTACTAATAGGCAGTGGGGCACTCATAAATGTTTAACAACGGGCACCCCAGAGGGGGAATGCTTTGATTCCCAGCGTTTGCCAAGTTCTGCGGTGAAACGACTCCCACCATAGTCATGTCAGGCTACCAATGGACGTGTCGTAACCTGGAGGTGGGGGAGAGCCACACACACTGGTCTCTCATTATCAGTACAAGTCAGCACACCTGTACAGCAACACAACAGATAGGGTGATGGTTGTAAGGCTGGGTTCTTCCTTTCTAAAAATTATGAAAGAGGCCTCACTTTCCCCCTTTACTTAGAGTTCTTCCCAACCAAGAAGGGAAGGATTGTTCACCTGGTCAGTGCCATTAATTCAAGCCACCCATTCCTCACCTGCACTCTAAATCTGTACTCACCAGTGTATCTGTTCATCCAGTTCATTCAACACTCACCTGTGCTCATTGCACCCTCTGCAGCATTCCCCACCTTGAGCCTCTCTCTCCTTTCTCTCTCTCTCTCTCTCTCTCTCTCTCTCTCTCTCTCTCTCTCTCTCTCTCTCTCTCTCTCTCTCTCTCCTCTTTTCTGTGTCCTCAATACTGCATCCTCCTTCCTGCCTCTGCCGGGTTCTTTCTCTCGTCCTTCTGTGCCTGGCCCTTCTGAGAAGCCTGTGTTCTAATGTCACGCTCACCTTTGGGACTTCCCAGGGCTCTGTCTTTATCCCTTTTTACATCTTACACTCCAACCTCAAAAGTAGAGACTCCTGACTCTAAGTCTTCAACCCTGTTCTGTACACTGAAGTCCAGACCTGCACACAGAGTTCAAAGTGCTTTAGGACCAGTTTTCCTGGGTCCCTCAAATGTCATCATCTTTCATCGATCTCACTTCCTCCCTGTGCCCCGCTCGGTTCTACCACCTGTAGCCACATCTCTTCTTACGTGTTCCTCATGGGAATGACCTTCTATACCTCTCTTTCTCTGAACCCCACATCCCATGACCACTTTATTTCATAACTTCATCCATTTGCTCTGGCAGGACCCAGGATCATCCCTATGGACATTCTCACCCCACTGGAAGCTAGTATTCACTCCCCAGTCCAAGTGTTCTTACTTGAAATGATTTGTTATTGAAACCTTAAGCACACCAGCCTGTGCGATCACGAGGTGTCAAAGGGATCGGGTATCAGATATCAGCAGAACAAAAAATCTTACCATAGTGAATGGGGCGGGGGAGGGGGGAGGGGGGAGTGCAGAGTGGAGACCCAAAGCCCATGTGTAGGCCACTGAAAATCCCCTTACAGAAGGGTCTCGGGGAGGAGAAGAGCCAGTTAGGGTGTGATGTAGCAATGATGAAAAATACAACTTTCCTCTAGTTCCTAAATGCCCCCCCCACCATCATGGTCCCAATTCTACCTTGTCAGTCTGTCTAGATCACAGGATGTACAGTGGTACAGATAGGAACTGGAAACACCAGGAATCCAGGACAGATGATCCCTTCAGGACCAGTGGTGAGAGTGGCGATACTGGGAGGGTGGAGGGAGGGTGGGTTGGAAAGCGGGAACCAATTACAAGGATCTACAGGTGACCTCCTCCCTGGGGGATGGACAACAGAAAAGTGGGTGAAGGGAGACATTGGACAGGGCAAGATATGACAAAATAATAATTTATAAATTATTAAGGGTTCATGAGGAAGGGAGGAGCGGGGAGGGAGTGGAAAAATGAGGAGCTGAAGCCAAGGACTTAAGTGGAGAGCAAAAGTTTTGAGAATGATGAGGGCAATGAATGTACAAATGTGCTTGACACAATTGATGTATGTATGGATTGTGATAAGAGTTGTATGAGCCCCTAATAAAATGATTAAAAAAAATAAATCCTTCATCAGTTGCCCCAAATCCTCATTAATATGAATTCAATGGCATGACCTTCATAGTCTCTATTTCTCACCATTGTCAACAACATTCTTCGCCCATTGCTTCTTCTCTCCTCCTGCTCTACAGAAAGAAACTGGCTTTACAAGCCCACCGATGACCATTAAGTAGAAGCAATTTAAGACGCCCCCACGTGTGTCAGGGTGGAACTCTGTTCCATAAGACGGTCACTGACTGATTTCGCAGAGGAAGTTGCAGGCTTTTCTTTCAAGGCATTTCGAGATGGAAGCAAACCTCACTCTCCCCGTTGACAGGCAAGCTCTTACCTATGTGTCCTACACAGAGACGCCTGCTTCCCAGGTAGATCCTACCTCGGAACCGTGCCTAGGCTTCCTCCTTTCTAAGGACTGGCTGGGTGCCTCCACGCTGAATCAGACCGTGCAGCGTGCTCCCTGAGAACATTTACTGAGGAAGCTGTGGAAGCAGTGACCTAGATGGAGGAAGTTTCATTCCATGAATAGAAAAATTCCCACTCTTTCCAAGGCGATGTAAATTAAAAGAATGTCTCCCTAGTTTCTTTGGACCGTTATATTAGTGGAATGGAACTGGTGTTGTCAATGACGAAACAGAATGACAGGAGCATGTCAATCAGTCCCAAATCTGCCACAACTCACCTTATTATGGTTGTTTTAAAGCTGACTTGAAACCATCCTCAGTAATACATAACTCTTCAGGATTAGTCCTGAAGTACCTTACCCACCTCACCCCTCTTCATCGCTCCACTGGAACTCAAGGGTGACTGGAGGATCAATCGCAATGATATTACCATGGGATTGGTTAGGCATGCAATGCATGGCCTCCCCACCCCAGACGACTGAGTCAGCCCAAAATTGTAATATTATCTGGGTAACTATATGAACATTAGAGATATTTCTTGATCGGTGGTTCTCCTAGTGTTTCCCCTGTGTAACAGCAAGATCAGCATCCCTAGAAAGATCTTTGAAACCAAACTCCATGCTGTGAGTCAATGGCCACTCATAAGGACCCTATAGGACAGGCTAGAAGTTTAAGTTTCTGAGACTTTAACCCTTGGCAGGAGTAGTGAGAGATGTTATTCTCCTGAGGAGCAGCTGGTTGGTTCAAAGTACTGATCTTGTGATTCACAGCCCAACGAGTAACCCCTCAGCCACCAGGAACCTCTTAGGAGTGCAAATTCCCAGGTCCCAGGCCAGGGCTTATGAAGCGGACACTGGGGGCAGTCGTTCTCCAATGCGTAGCTCTGCCACTTCCTGTCCGGTGCCACGCAGAGAATTTGCCTTTTCCAATGACGCCGAGACTGTGGGTCTGGGGTGGCGCTTTGCTGATGAAGTTCTGCACCACTGGTTCCTAAACTTGGCTGCACCTTGGAACCCCCTGAAGAGCTGGAAAATCAATGATGTTGGCACCCCTCCAGAGAATTCTGATTTGCTTGAAATGGTATGCAATCTGGGTCTTAGCGAGTGCTCAAACTACCAGGTGATTCTGACATTCAGCAAGTGCTTTACAAGTTGGAATGCTAAATATAAGGTGGGTACTTCGAACACACCATACCCTCCGAAGGGCAAAGATGAGGCTTGTCAGCGCTCACAAAGCTTCACAGCTTGGAGACGCAAAGGGAAAGTTCAGCTCTGTTTTTATGAGCCAGAATGAATCCGACTGGAGTGAGACCTACACTGTAGCCATTAGGAACTCCTTGATATTTGTTTCAAATCTAAAATTTTTTCCAAAGCTGTTTTATCTGCCTCGCCTTTCCTGTCTTTACCTGACTGACTCCTATGGACCTTTGATGATTTGGATCGGGTAACTTTGGCTGGAGGTGGCCCCCGATGACAAACTGTAGATGAAACACATGCGAAGCACTCACGTTGCTCCCTGAACAGCCATCCGACCACATTTCACTGATTCCTCTCACCTGCCTTCCCAAACGATAAAGTTCTTTGAATTTGGTTAGCCAGTGGTAGAATCCTCACTTTCCCTATGGGAAACCTGGGTGTGATTCTTAGTCAATGGGCTCCACCCTTCTGTGGAGGCCTGTAAGTGGCTATAGGGTTCAATGGGGTTCAGTGGACCTTACAGACTAAGGCAGGATCAGACCAACTCCTTCCAAAATTGTCTGTATTTAACAGCCCCGCGCCTCACCCCATCTTGAATCCATTGCCCATGACTGACTCCACGGTCCCACGTGCCATGTGAAAAAGTGGATCTTGATCAGTCGTGCATACACTCCTGTTGCCACACAAGATCTGGCGCAGAAATGGGTGCTCAATACATATTTGTTGAATAAAGGCCGGAGGGCAGGCATTGTATCTTAGACTTCCTTGGCGACAGTCACAGCATTTTAGAGAGATAAGAGTTCCTCAAAAAATAGTTACTCAACTTTTTCACAATGGCTTTTTAAAGGATTTAAAAAAAAATTAAACTCTCCCAATAAAAGTAGAAAATGCTATCAGAAAACGTTTTATAGTGGTGCTGGATTTTGGGTGCTTTTTTTTCATTGTGGAAAGACGAAACTAGGTAAACTTGTTAATGCCATCTACTTACTGCTGGGTAATTTATATTGTGTAAATTGAGCTATTTTTCACTGGGGCCAGGATGTGGACTCTGATTAAGACTGTATTACGGCGGGGACTATATATAATATAGACATGATTAAGGGCCTGGTTTTGAGGGCAGACAGTTCCAGCCTTGCCACTTAATCATAGTGTGTGTCTGCAACTGTTTGACTTCCTTAAGCCTCACAGTCCTGACCTCTAAGATCTAGGTAGTGGTGTCTACCTTACCGGGAAATGTAAGGCCGACATGAGATAATAGTTACCTGGCTCGCAACACAATGACTCAGAAGTGCTCAACAGGTGAGCCCTGGTGGTGTTATGGTTATGTGCGGGGCTGTAACCACAAGGCCAGAAGTTTGAAACCACAGTCATGCTGAGGGAGAAAAACAAGGCTTTCCCCTCCCGTAAGGACTCACCAGTTTTAGAAACCCACAGGGGCAGTTCTATTCCACCCTTTGGACTGACTGCTATGAACCCAAATCGACTTGCTGTCCATGGGTTTGATTTGTTGCTTTGGAACCCTGTACAAATGCAAATCACCAGGGTATTTCTCCCCTCAAGCAGCTGCGGGATTCGACCCTCTGACCTCCGGTTTCGTAGCCAAGTACTTAACCGCTGTGCCACCAGGCCTCATGCCACCACACAGACCTACGTTTATGGAGTTGGGCGTGTCACTTCTTTCTTCGGAACCATAGCTGCCTTCCAGAGAAACTCCCCTTAAAGACGGCCAGGAGGGAGAGATAAATAAGAGGTCTCGTTAAGGAGTGAGAAAGCACAGCAGCAAGTAATTGACTCTAATAGAAAGTCCCAGGGACTCGAGTCTCCACGGCAGAGACTAGGCACTGCAAGAGGGAAAGAATCACACCATTTCCCAGGAGGCTGAGCTGCAGCCCCTCACTGTAAAGTACGGCCCTTTGAATGCTGGATGCTGAACCAGGGCGCAGGAAGTCGAGACGGGTGTATTTATCAGCCTTCATAAAGGGAAAGCGTGCGCTGACTGAACAGCTTATGGTCAAGGACAGCTCATTCCTGCAAACACCTTGTTACCTATTGAATGTAGATGATTTACTCCTGCGCGTTATCATGTTTACACAGTGATGTCTGGTAGTGGCTACTCCTAGGTTGATATGAGCTTCCCATCTAGGAAAGTCCAGAGTTTCTTCACTTAAAAAAAATCATTTTATTAGGGGCTCATACAACTCTTATCACCATCCATATATACATCAATTGTGTAAAGTACACTTATACATTCCCTCATCATTCTCAATATTCGCTTTCCGCTTGGGTTACTGGAATCAGCTCCTCATTATCCTTTCCCCCTCCCCCTCCTTCCCTGCTTCCCCCTCCCTCATGAACCCTTAATAATTTATAAATTATTATTTTATCTTATCTTACACTGCCTGGCTTCTCCATTCACCCACTTTTCTGTTGCCCATCCCCCAGAGAGGAGGTTATATGTAGATCCTTGTGATCGGTTCCCCCTTTCTACACCCCCTTCCCTCCTGTTATTGCCACTCTCACCGCTGGTCCTGAGGGGTTCATCTGTCCTGGATTCCCTGTGTTTCCAGTTCCCATCTGCACCACTGTGAATCCTCTGGTCTAACCAGGTTTGCAAGGTAGAATTGGGATCATGACAGATGGAGGGGAGGAAGTGTTTAAGAACTAGAGGAAGGTTTTGAGTTTCATTGTTGCTACACTGAAACCTGAGTGACTCATCTCCTCCCCACTACTCCTCTGCAAGGGATGTCCAGTTGTCGACTGATGGGCATGGGGTCCCCATCACGTGCTCCCCTCATTCATGATGATATGACCCCCCCCCGCCTTTGGTGCTTGAAACCTGGTCCCCTGGGCCCTTCATGATCACACATGTTGGTGTGCTGCTGCCATGTGGGCTTTGTTGCTTCTGGGCTAGATGACCGCTTGTTTACTTTCAAGCCTTTAAGTCCCCAGACACTATATCTCTCAATAGCCGGGCACCATCAGCCTTCTTCGCCACACTTACTTATGCACACATTCATCTTCAGCGTTTATGTGGGGAAGGTGATGACACAATGATGGTTTTGGTCCTTTGGTGTCTGCTACCTGATCCTTTCAACACCTCATGTTCGCACAGACTTGTGTGCTTCTTCCTTGTGGGCTTGGTTGCTTCAGAGCTAGATGGCTGCTTGTTTGCCTTCAAGCCTTTAAGACCCCAGATGCTATATCCTTTGATAGCCAGGCATCATCAGCTTTTTTCAGCACGTTTGCTTATGCACACGTCTATCTTCAGTGATCATGTTGGGAAGGTTGGTAACATGAAATGGCAGTTTAGCTGAGCAAGGTGCTCTTGTATTTAGGGAATGCGCATGAGGAGGCCCAATGTCCACTTGCTACCCTACTACTAAACTTATAAATATGTGCACATAGGTCTATTTCCCCCCTAAGCATAAATATATTTACATATGCACATGTCTGTATTTAGGCTTCTATGTATGCCCTTTGCCTCCTACTTTTTTCCTCTATTTCCTTACGCTTTCCCCCTGTCCCACTACCATGTTCAGCCTTCATTCTGGTTTCAGTAATTCCTCACAGTTACCTTGCCCTTGGTCACTCCCTACCAGTCCTCCCATCCCCTCCCTCCACTGGGTTTGAACCACTCGTTGTTCCCTTGTCCCTGAGTTGGCCAACACCTCCTCCCTTCCCCTATCTCTCACATGCTTATGTCCCTCTGGGACCATTGGTCCCGTTATTTTCTTCTCACGTTGTTTGTCCAGCCTATCTTATCATAGTGGACCTGCAGATATATTAATATGTGCATAAAATTGCAGATGGCTTCGACAGCACCAAAGTGGCACATAAGAACATGGTGACAACAGCAGCAACACCAACACGCTGACAAGCAAAAAAGCCACTGACATACAAAGTTTAAAAGAATAGAAAAAAAAGAACAAAACAAAAAGGCAGAAAAAAAGCCTGTTAGTAGTTCAAGGTCTGTTTGTTGACCTTTAGGAGTATTTTCTGGATGAGTCCGATGGGGTGCCGCATCCTGGCCTCAGAGTCCATTCTTTATACTCCCTCGGGACCTCCTTGCTCTGCTTCTCCCGCCGCTCCATTGCACACCTCCAGTGTATTGCCTCAGTGTTGTGGGGTCAGCTCAGTCGCACATCCCCTACTGTGTCTCAGGTGCTGTCCGTGTAGGGCCATGGGTCAGTGCAGGATATCGCATCTCGCTGTGGGGCTGACTATATGGTCCTCTCTGTTCATTGGGCCCTCTGAGCCGGGCTATTGTCCTCTGAGTTTGGTGGGCCCAGGGGTGCTCTGCTCCATTCTTCCTCCTTCCTTTGCTTCAGCTTCCTTCTGGGTGTGGTGTGGTAGGTCAGTTCCTTTCCCACGCCAGACGATTTATTTTCATTTTCTGTGGTATTCCCTTCGATGGTGGGGGTCGGGCTAATTCTGGTTAGGGCTGGCGTATGGTCCACTTTCTTTGTGGATTCCTCCACACGTTCCGTTGCCCTCGTGGTTTGGCGTGTCATGGTAGGGTCTGTATGCATGTTCCAGTTCTGTGAGGACACCACCAATACTCTCCCCCTGGGTGGGTTAGTGCCCTTTCCCCCCATGTCATCCGCTCAGTTTCTCCCTGCCCTGCTTCTCCCTCCACCTGCCCCCCTTCCCCTTCTTTATGTTGGACTCTCATGTACCTCCCCAGGTGTGGCCTGCCCTCCCTCCAACTATCTGTGCTTCCACCCATTTATTGCGAGATAGGTGTTTATTCTTCTATTCCTGGCGTGCTGATTGTACTTACCTCAGGGGACTCATGTTATACCTGTCCTTTTGAGTTTGGCTTACCTCGCTTAACATGATTCCTTCCAGCTCTTCCCATGAAACAACGTGTTTCATGTGATCGTCCGTGATTTTCAGTGCTGCATAGTACTGCATTGTGTGAATGTGCCAGAGTTTACTAATCCACTCATCTATCGATGGAAACTTAGGCTGTTTCCAAGTCTTTGTGATTGTGAATTGTGCCGCAGTAAACATTGGAGCGCAGATGACTGGTCATGTTTTATTTGTTACCTCCTCTGGGTATATGACTGGGTCATAAGGTAGATCAATTTCCGTTTTCTTTAAGTATCTCTAGATTGCTTTCCACAGTGGCTGTACAAATCTACACAACCACCAGCTGTGAAGGAGGGTTCTTACTTCACCACAGCCCCTCCAACACTTGTTGCTCTCTGATTTTCTGATTTGAGCTAGCCTCATTAGTGTTAGGTGGTATCTCATGGTTGTTTTGATTTGCATTTCTCTTATGGCTAATGACCGGGAACACTTTCTCATATGCTTATTGGCCATATGGGTCTCCTCCCTAGTGAAAGTTCTTTTCATTTCTTTTGCCCACTTCTTTGGGGGTTAACTGTTTTCTTCTTTTTGCAGGTCATGATGGTGTTGTAGATTTTAGTAATGAGCCCTTTGTCCGACGTGTCATTACTAAAAATCCTCTCCCAGTCTGTGGGTTGTCTTGTCACCCTCTTGTTGAAGCCTTTTGAGGTGCACAGGTGCTTTATTCTTATTAAATCCCATTTGTCGATTTCCAGTTCACCTGTGTGTGTACCTTTCCCTATTGCAGTGAGCCTATAAGATCCCTGGGCCAGTGCTCAGAGGTTAGTCCCAATTCCTTCCTTGATGGTCTTGATGGTTTGGGGTTTAACTTCTAGGTCCGTGATCCACCTTGAGTTTATTCTTGTGCATGGGGTGAGGTAAACGTCTAGTTTCATCTTTCTACATGTGGATATCCATTGTTTCCAGCACCACTTGTTAAGAAGGGCATCTGCTTCCCACCTGATGGTTTTGGGAACCTTGTTAAAGATCAGTTGTCTATATATTGATGGTTTTATTCGTGGGCTTTCTATTCTTTTCCAATGGTCTGCGTGTCTGTCATAGTGCCAGTACCATGCTGTTTTGACCACTGTAGCTGTGTAATATGCATTAAAATCGGGGAAGGTGAGTCCTCCAACTGTGTCCTTCTTATTGAGGAGTTCTCTGCTAATTCTGGGTTTCTTCCTTCTCCATATAAAATTGGTGGTCAGTTTTCCCAATTCTTTGAAGAAGGTTGATGATATTTGAATTGGTATAGCATTGAACTTGTAAAGTGCTTTAGGTAGGATTGTCACTTTACTATGTTAACCCTTCCAATCCACGAGCAGGGGATGTTCTTCCATTTGTGGAGGTCGCTTTTGTTTTCCTGTAGTAGGGTCTTATAGTTTTTCTTGTATAGGTCTTTAGTATTTTTTGTTAAATATATTCCTAGGTATTTCAGTTTGTTCTTAGCAACTGTGAAGGGTACTTCCTTCTTAATCCCCTCTTCCATGGTCCTGTCTGATGTGTATAGAAAACCTACCGACTTCTGTTTATTGATCTTGTATCCTGCCACTCTTCTATATTCCTCTATTGCTGTAAGTACTCCAGCTGTGGAGCTTTTGGGGTCTTCAATGTACAGGATCATGGTGTCTGCAAATAGCGATAGTTTCACCACCTCCTCTCCCATTTGGATCCCTTTGATGTCCTTCTGCTGTCTTATGTTGTTAGCCAGAACCTCCAAAACGATATTAAATAGAAGTGGGGACAGGGGGCATCCTTGTCTTGAACCCTTTTACAGAGATTGCTTTTGTCTTTTCTCCATTGACTGTGATGTTGGCCATTGGCCTTTTATACATAGCTTGTATCAGCTTGAGGAATTTACCTTCCAATCCTATCTTCATGAGTGTCTTGATCAGGAATGGGTGTTGGATGTTGTCAAATGCTTTCTCTGCATCTATGGATATTATCATATGGTTTTTATCCTTTTTCTTCTCAATGCAGTGTATAATATTGATGGATTTTCAGATGTTAAACCATCCCTGCATCCCTGGGATGAATCCCACCTGGTTGCGGTGGATGATATGTTTTATATACTTTTGTATTCTATTGGTCAATATTTTGTTAAGGATTTGTGCATCTATGTTCATTAGAGATATTGGTCTGTAATTTTCTATACCTGTGGATTCATAGTTGTCATATCCTGTTTTGTGTTTTGGGTCTTTACCTATCTCACTTCATATCAGTGTGCTGTGTTTGAGTGGAGGAGTTTCTATCTTGTCTTCTTTTCCATCTGAGACCCTGTTGTCCTGGTAATTGTTGCTGGCATGTTGGCTTCTAGATGGAGATGGCCTATATGGTGGTCTCCTGTTTGTTCTTGGTGGAGGTTGATCCTGTGGCCATAGTGAGTCAGCCAGTATCTTCTGCAGGGTCTGGTGTCTTGCAGCATATTCGTTGAGTCTTTCCTTGTCCTGGAAGACCCAGGACACTACTTATCTTAATTGATAATTTGGCAGGGTACAGGATTCTGGGGGAGGCATTTTTTTCTTTCAGCTTTTGGAAGATGTTGCTCCATTCTCTCCTCCTCTTCATGTTATCTACTGATAGATCTGAGCATATTTTTACCTACGCTCCTTTGTATGTGACTGTCTTCCTTTCCCTTGCTGCTTGTAAAATTTTCTCTTTTTCCTTGAAGTTGGATATTTTTACTATTATTTGTCTTGACGTGTTCTTGGGGTTCAGTCTAGCTGATGTCCTTTCTACTTCCTTTATGAGTGCCTGGTTCTCCTTTGTTAGGATGGGAAAGTTTTCTTCCAGAAATTCCTTTGCTATCTTGGCTGTCAACTTGTGTGTTGTGTTGTGCTCCGGTAGACCGATTATTCGAATATTATCCCTCTTTATAGCATCTCTCATTGATCTCAGGTTAACTTCTGATTCTTTAATTTTCCTACCTGACTGTCTTTCTCATTTGCTTAGGTCTCTGAGTGTCCTCGAGATCACTGATATGGTTCTCTGCCTCCTCAAGCCTAACCGTAAATTCTGTGCCCTTGTGTGTAGCTTCTGCTACCTCCTCTGTTAGCTCCTGCAGTTCCCTTTGGTGGGTGGACTTCATCCCCTCTATTGTGGACTTCATTCCCTCTATTGTGGACTTCATCTCTTCTAATATTACATCCTTATTCTGGGTTGCTTCCCTCAGCTCCTGTATTACTGCAAGCAGACTTCTGAAGAGTTCCTTCTGTGGCAGATCTGTATCTGTTTCTTCTATGAGAGACTTTAGCTCTGATACTATGCTTCGACTCTCTGTTTCTTTTGTTGGGAGTGATGTGCTCTATTGATTTTTCCTTGATCCTTCCATAGGCCCCATGTTTCTGGGAGACCAGGAGAACCTTGTCTGTGTTACTGTTAAGGATTCTTTCAGGCAACTGTCTCTGACCTACTATAAGGATGGGTGAGACTGCTGTGTAGGCGGAGTTCCCTGAAGACTTAGTGACCCACAGTGGTGAGATGTTTCAGTGACTAGAGTGGGGGCTGGAGCATCAGTGAGTGACCCCAGGCTGCTTTGACCTGGTCTATCAGGGTACCCTTAGTAGCCCCTTTTTTATAGTCATAAAAAGAAAACATTTTAGAGATAAAAATTAAAAACTCATTTTAAACAAAATTTTGCGAGTAAAAAGAAAAAAATGGAGAGAGAGAAAGAAGGCAAAGCTATAAAAGGGGAGAGAAAAGAAGTGATAATAGTGAAAGTGGCAGGAGAAAAAAGACAGAAGGAAAAACCTATAGAAAAGGGCCAATAAGAGAAGGAAGAGAGAAGAGAACATGGGAAGTAAAAGAAAAAAGAGAAAAACCAGCATGAGATAAATTTATATATATATATATATATATATATATATATTTAAAGTTTTCCCTCTTCTTTTCCCTCCAAGTTCTAGTGATGCCTAATAGAACGTGGAGGTGGGCAAGGCCTGGCTGCCACGGGGCATGGTGCTGATCTGGGCTCCGGTGCCGGCCTATGTTGGGGTGGGGTGGGGGGGGAATGCTTTTCAGATCAGGGAGCACTCCCAGGTCCCTGCAGACCGGTAGAGCTGACCCTGTGGGGAGAGGCTACACAGGCGAGCAAGGCCCCACAGGGGTGGGCCTCCTGCAGCGGCCGGAAAAGGCTGGGGCCGCAAGGGGTGCTGAGAGAGCCACAGCCGCAGTGCCCACCTCCTCTGCCGGCTGGGAAGGCCTGGGGAAGATTTAGAAGCAGATGCTGGGGACCCCGCAGGGCATTGCGGTGGTGAGAGCCGGCCTGAGGGCACAGATGGCGCCTGTAGGGACCACAAAGCCGTGTCCTAGGCTCTGTAGCAGGCAGGCATTTATCAGTTGAGCCGCTGGCCCTGTGAAAGGGGCAGCCTCCGTAGCAACGTGGTCTGAGCTGGTTCGGACAGCGGCAGCTCTGGTGGGAAACAGCGGCAATTGCGCCTGCCCTCCACCCTGGGAGAATGCACCCGTGGCGGGCTCAGAGCTCGGAGCCACCGGCCGCCGGCATCCCCGCAGCGCATCAGGGAGGGCAAAGCCGCTCCGGCAAGAGTGCTCGGCGCTGTCTCTCGCACTCCCAGTAGGCAGGGGCGCCCACTGTTCCACCTGGTGCTGTCCGAGCTGGATGGGGTGCCCATCCTTAATGACCGCGGCCACAGGGCTCCGCGGTCATGCAGGCCAGCCTGAAGGGGCTCTGACAGAAGCGCAGTGTTGGGGGGAAGAAGCAGGATGGGCTCTGGTGCGGCTCACACCTGCGGGAAGAGCACAGCTCAGGTTCCCGGCGGCAGTGGAGTGGGAGCTAAGTTGACGGGAGCAGGCCGGCGGTCAAACAGGGTGCTGGTGGAGAGGTCCCAGGAAGCAATGGGGGTGGATAGTCCCCCGTGGGGGTCGCCCAGGCAACCCCTGGTAGATTGCCCGTAGTTACCCAGGCCTTGGATGAATGGAAGGAGGGACGTGGGTCCAAGGGGAGATAGCTGCCACGGGAGGAGAGGGGAATAGCAGGAAAGGGAAGCTTCTCTCCTTGTGGGGTCCTGTGAGTGGGCAGCTGCTGTAGGGGGTCCCGCCACATCTGCACGTGTCTTGGCAGAGCAGGCAAGCGACTCTGGGCACGAGGCCCCGGTCTGGGGATGGAGTGGGGCTGTAGCTAGTCGGGCCACGGTGGAGGTAGCCTAGTGCCCGGAGATGTCCCACGAATCCGGTCCTGGATCATCAAGGCCCCGGCTCAGGACAAACGCGTGGGATGGGTGTGGGGTGCTGTTCTGGGTGTATATTTCACTCACCAGACTCCTACCACTCGGCTACCTGGACACCAAACCCGCTTTGTTCGAAAGAGCTCTCAGAGGGTGCGGGTCCCCTGCTCTGCCATCTTCCCAGACATCCCCTGGTTTCTTCACTTTCATGTGGAATAAAAAGGTCAATGGAGAAAATCGGGAACCAAACTAAAGCTAGAGGGGCATGCGTGTTTCCTTCACTGTGTGTTCAGTAAGCATGGGCTTCTCACATTATGTATGAAAGCATGGGTATTTCAGAGAAAGAACCCATTACCACCATCACAAGAGCTCCCAGTCATGCCCTGTGCTCTCAGAGGAGCCGGGGAACTGTGGGCAGGGCGAGAGGAATAAGCAGAACTTCAAGCCTCCCTACCATCTTCTAAGAAATCACCTATTGTTCTATGAAGTCACTGTCCCCATTGTTCAGATTACCAAACCTGACTGGACTTCCCCCAAACCCAAACAGCTAGCAAGTTTCTGGGCTAGCTACTATTTACTACTAACACACTGAACTTCCCTTTTCCTGTACGAGTACTTTTTGTTCCTTTAGCATAATAATAGTGAGTGTATGTGCACACCGTCCTTAGGACTCCTTAGAATTAGACCACTGTAATAGGTAAGTGTTCGCTAAGTAATTAAAACGGGGGGTTGAGTTCTAAAGAGTTCTACTAGTCGTATGACCGTGGGCAAATGCTTTAAACCTTGGTGAACATCATTTTCCTTAATGTAAAGTGGAATGAAATTAGTAGTTGGATTTGGGGGCAGATTAAAAAATAATAATGACGAAGAAAGGCCGAAAGCATGGTGCTTGTTAAATAATGCAATTTGTTAAGTACATGTCATCGAGACTATTACACCTTTAGGCAGCCCAGGAAGACAGAGTAGAACTGTCCCATAGGTTTTTCACTGCTGCAATGTTTAATGGAAGCTGACTGTCACATCTTTCTCCCAAACGAACAACTAATAGCAAGGTCAGAGGTTCAGAGCCCCCAGTTACTTCCAGGGAGAAAGATGAAGTTTCTACTCCAGTAAAGAATTGTCTGTGAAGCCCACAAGGGAAGTTCTACCTTGTACTGGACGGTCACTTTGAGTCTCCATCCACTCGCTGCCAGTGGGTTTGGTTTGAGTTTCTATAGTCTTTATTGATTCTCAATCACATATATAGTGCCCACTGCCATTTACTCAGTTCCAACTCATAAGCCTAGGCAGGGATTTGGAGACTATGAATCTTTATAGGAGCAGACAGCCTCGGCTTTCTTCTGAAGAGTGACTGGCAGGTTTGAACCACTGGCTTTGTAGTTAGCTGCCTGATATCTAACTGACAGTACCACCAGAACTACATATAATAATACCTATTATATATAGTATGCATATATGTATTTATTTAATACAAATATATTACATATATTTTATATGCATGGATATTATATGTGCGTATATAATATATAGCAAGCAAATATATGCTTTATGTGTGCATACATAAATATTCCTGGTACTCTGTGCTGTCCAGTCAATTCAAACTCATAACAACCTCACAAAACAGAATAAAACAGTCCCATGGATTTTTAAGAGAGTTCTGTTAATGGAAACATCATACAAGAAGAAAGACAAATGTCTTCAGACAGAAAAGGTGGAGGGCAGGGAAGAAAACAAAACGGATGTCAGAAAAGGCCCTGATACTTGCTCTGGAATATAAAGTAGCTAAAGCAAATGAACGAAGCAATGAAGTAAGAGAGCCAAACAAAAGATGTCTAAGGGTATCTCAAAAAGACAAAACAAAGCATTGTATAATTTTTTTCAATAAGAATGTGCAAAGGCCTGGAGTTGTAAAACTAAAAGGAACGAACACATTCAGCAGCTCTCATAACATAACAGAAGGAAAATTCAAGCTTCCAACGGGCACATGAAAGGATTCCCTGGGCGAATCTTGAACAACGCAGGAAGTGTCAAAAGAAGAGGGAAGGCTTCACCGAGTCACTGTGCCAAGAGAACTGGTCAGTAATCAGCCACTTCAGGAGACGGCGCATAATCGAGAACTGATGGCACTGAGGGGATAAATCCAAGCTGCGCTGAATGTATTGGCGAAAATATAAGGCTTTAGGAAATGACCCGATATCAATTGAGATGTTTCAAGAAAGAGATCAATGTTAGAGATGCTCACTTATCAGTGCTACAAAATTCGGAAGACAGTTATCTTGCGCACCATCTGGAAAAGATCCATAGACGTGCCCATTCCAAAGAAAGGACAGAATGCAGAAGTCAGTGAGCAACAGCACCAATATCTCATATAAGGAAAATTTGGTTGCTGATATGTCAAGAGTCTGTAGCAATACACCAAGAGGGAACTGCCAGACATGCAAGCTGGAGTCAGATGAAGACTTAAAATGGGGGGGGGGGGTGTTAAAATGATAGTAGATAGGTCTTGACTGAAAAACCAGAATACTCAAAAGATGCTTACCTGTGCTTTATTGATTATACGAAGGCATCCAACAGCATGGATTATGACACATTATGCATAGCATTACACAAAATGGGAATTCCAAAACAATTGTGCTCATGCAGAATCTACATAAACCAGCAGGCAGTTATTAGAAGAGAAGAAGGTACTTACAGGACTGTCGATCGGGAAAGGTGTGCTTCCGGATGTGTTCTTTCACCCTACTGTATGCTGAGCAAAGAAGTGGAGGGCTGGACTGTGTGAAGAAGAATGTGGCATCTGAATTGGAAGAAGACTCATTATCAGCCTTTGATATGTGAATGAATCAACCTTGTTTGCTAAAAGTGAAGAGAGCGTGAAACATTTCCTAATGAATATCAGAGTACAGTCTTCAATCCAGATGACTAAACCTCAACCTAAACTAAACAAAAGTTCTCACAACTAGACCAATCATTCACATCCCAGGAAAATGCAGAGGGCATTGAAGTCGTCAAAGCTTTCATTTTTCATAGAACCCCAATCAATGCCCATGGATTCAGCAGTCAAGAAATCAAATGATATATTTCCTGGGCAAAACTTATGCAAAGATTTCTCTCATGTGAGGCTGAAGCAGAACCAGGCAGTGTTTCAGTCTTTTGTGTGCAGGAGTGCTATGGGTTGGAACCAACTCGACTATACCTCACAACAACAAAGAGCTACACAGTAAAGATGTCGCCTTGGGGACGAAGGTATACCTGACTCAAGGCATTTCAGCCACCTCATATGTATATGAAACTCTGGACAATGGATACACAAGATGGGCGAAGAATTGATCATTCTGAATCATGGTGCTAATGAAGAATATTGAATATCATGGTAGCTATGAGTCAGAATGGACTCCATGGTCATGAATTTGACCAAGTACAAATTTGTCTTGTGAGAATACAGACAGGATTCCCCTTAGAAGGGAAGATGGCTACACTACGTCCCATGTGCTTTAGACATGTTATCACCAGGGGACTATGTTATCATC